>NC_133378.1:688835-763358 GCF_049309525.1 Garra rufa | reverse complement strand
CATCGTTTGAACCACGTTAGTTCAACAAAGTACGGCTGTTGTTAAAGACCTCACCAACTAATAACTTATGCTATTTAACTGATTAGAGTTCTCAAAAAAATGCAACTGTATTGAACATATAATCACTCATTTAATATTTTTTGTTCCCTGTCATTTCGCTGTATTTTCTGTTTGATTTAGCACAGGTTCCCTCTTACGTCATACTCCGAAAGCTCCCTTAGGCATTTGTGCGCATGCGCACTACTCATAAAGGGTGATTTAATAGAGGACGCACAAAAATACAGATTAAAATCATTTATATTTAGGTTAAATATAAGATATGACTTGTAGAGCATGTTAGCTTGCAAATTATGCCCAAGAACATAATTTATTATGCCATATGTCTTACTAACAAGCAACAATGCCTCTAACCACAGGTCACGTACGAAAAATAATGCCCCGTTTAAGGCATATCCACTGAAGGTGTGGAGCTGAAAATGAAAATAAATACGGCCTTTTAAAATTTAAATGTTCCAGCGATTTCATTCCGTCAACCCCTTAGAACACAGCAAGAGCTAAACTCAGGTGTTTGCAAGTAGTTTTATTTAAAACGGAGAGAGCTGCCTTCAGCCAGTGTTTTCTGTTGTACTGACATGAGAGTCAAGGCTCCGAGCTCTCGGTCTGCGAACTACATCACTAAGCCTCTTTTAAAAGCATTTAAATAAAAACAGTCCAGCGACTGTACACAATGTAAACAGATTATCATTTTAAAGAGCTAAGCGCATATGAGCTGTTTTATGTGGTTTACGGATGAGCTTCGTGGCTGGCGTTTCTTCGTCCGTGTTCACAAAACTATATATTTTAAAGGCATTAAAAAAAAAAAAAAAAAAAAAAAAAAACAATTCAGCGATTGAACAATAATAGTAGATTAGTGTATTTAAAACGTTAAAATGCTTGCTTATTTGTGCTGCATTTTTGTGGAAACGAATAAGCTAGTAAAGACTGTTTCATATGGTCTCATCGTTTGAACCACGTTAGTTCAACAAAGTACGGCTGTTGTTAAAGACCTCACCAACTAATAACTTATGCTATTTAACTGATTAGAGTTCTCAAAAAAATGCAACTGTATTGAACATATAATCACTCATTTAATATTTTTTGTTCCCTGTCATTTCGCTGTATTTTCTGTTTGATTTAGCACAGGTTCCCTCTTACGTCATACTCCGAAAGTTCCCTTAGGCATTTGTGCGCATGCGCACTACTCATAAAGGGTGATTTAATAGAGGATGCACAAAAATACAGATTAAAATCATTTATATTTAGGTTAAATATAAGATATGACTTGTAGTGCATGTTAGCTTGCAAATTATGCCCAAGAACATAATTTATTATGCCATATGTCTTACTAACAAGCAACAATGCCTCTAACCACAGGTCACGTACGAAAAATAATGCCCCGTTTAAGGCATTCCACTCCACTGAAGGTGTGGAGCTGAAAATGAAAATAAATACGGCCTTTTAAAATTTAAATGTTCCAGCGATTTCATTCCGTCAACCCCTTAGAACACAGCAAGAGCTAAACTCAGGTGTTTGCAAGTAGTTTTATTTAAAACGGAGAGAGCTGCCTTCAGCCAGTGTTTTCTGTTGTACTGACATGAGAGTCAAGGCTCCGAGCTCTCGGTCTGCGAACTACATCACTAAGCCTCTTTTAAAAGCATTTAAATAAAAACAGTCCAGGGACTGTACACAATGTAAACAGATTATCATTTTAAAGAGCTAAGCGCATATGAGCTGTTTTATGTGGTTTACGGATGAGCTTCGGGGCTGGCGTTTCTTCGTCCGTGTTCACAAAACTATATATTTTAAAGGCATTAAAAAAAAAAACACTTCAGCGATTGAACAATAATAGTAGATTAGTGTATTTAAAACGTTAAAATGCTTGCTTATTTGTGCTGCATTTTTGTGGAAACGAATAAGCTAGTAAAGACTGTTTCATATGGTCTCATCGTTTGAACCACGTTAGTTCAACAAAGTACGGCTGTTGTTAAAGACCTCACCAACTAATAACTTATGCTATTTAACTGATTAGAGTTCTCAAAAAAATGCAACTGTATTGAACATATAATCACTCATTTAATATTTTTTGTTCCCTGTCATTTCGCTGTATTTTCTGTTTGATTTAGCACAGGTTCCCTCTTACGTCATACTCCAAAAGTTCCCTTAGGCATTTGTGCGCATGCGCACTACTCATAAAGGGTGATTTAATAGAGGACGCACAAAAATACAGATTAAAATCATTTATATTTAGGTTAAATATAAGATATGACTTGTAGTGCATGTTAGCTTGCAAATTATGCCCAAGAACATAATTTATTATGCCATATGTCTTACTAACAAGCAACAATGCCTCTAACCACAGGTCACGTACGAAAAATAATGCCCCGTTTAAGGCATTCCACTCCACTGAAGGTGTGGAGCTGAAAATGAAAATAAATACGGCCTTTTAAAATTTAAATGTTCCAGCGATTTCATTCCGTCAACCCCTTAGAACACAGCAAGAGCTAAACTCAGGTGTTTGCAAGTAGTTTTATTTAAAACGGAGAGAGCTGCCTTCAGCCAGTGTTTTCTGTTGTACTGACATGAGAGTCAAGGCTCCGAGCTCTCGGTCTGCGAACTACATCACTAAGCCTCTTTTAAAAGCATTTAAATAAAAACAGTCCAGGGACTGTACACAATGTAAACAGATTATCATTTTAAAGAGCTAAGCGCATATGAGCTGTTTTATGTGGTTTACGGATGAGCTTCGGGGCTGGCGTTTCTTCGTCCGTGTTCACAAAACTATATATTTTAAAGGCATTAAAAAAAAAACCACTTCAGCGATTGAACAATAATAGTAGATTAGTGTATTTAAAACGTTAAAATGCTTGCTTATTTGTGCTGCATTTTTGTGGAAACGAATAAGCTAGTAAAGACTGTTTCATATGGTCTCATCGTTTGAACCACGTTAGTTCAACAAAGTACGGCTGTTGTTAAAGACCTCACCAACTAATAACTTATGCTATTTAACTGATTAGAGTTCTCAAAAAAATGCAACTGTATTGAACATATAATCACTCATTTAATATTTTTTGTTCCCTGTCATTTCGCTGTATTTTCTGTTTGATTTAGCACAGGTTCCCTCTTACGTCATACTCCGAAAGTTCCCTTAGGCATTTGTGCGCATGCGCACTACTCATAAAGGGTGATTTAATAGAGGACGCACAAAAATACAGATTAGAATCATTTATATTTAGGTTAAATATAAGATATGACTTGTAGTGCATGTTAGCTTGCAAATTATGCCCAAGAACATAATTTATTATGCCATATGTCTTACTAACAAGCAACAATGCCTCTAACCACAGGTCACGTACGAAAAATAATGCCCCGTTTAAGGCATTCCACTCCACTGAAGGTGTGGAGCTGAAAATGAAAATAAATACGGCCTTTTAAAATTTAAATGTTCCAGCGATTTCATTCCGTCAACCCCTTAGAACACAGCAAGAGCTAAACTCAGGTGTTTGCAAGTAGTTTTATTTAAAACGGAGAGAGCTGCCTTCAGCCAGTGTTTTCTGTTGTACTGACATGAGAGTCAAGGCTCCGAGCTCTCGGTCTGCGAACTACATCACTAAGCCTCTTTTAAAAGCATTTAAATAAAAACAGTCCAGCGACTGTACACAATGTAAACAGATTATCATTTTAAAGAGCTAAGCGCATATGAGCTGTTTTATGTGGTTTACGGATGAGCTTCGGGCCTGGCGTTTCTTCGTCCGTGTTCACAAAACTACATATTTTAAAGGCATTAAAATAAATAAATAATAAAAAAAACACTTCAGCGATTGAACAATAATAGTAGATTAGTGTATTTAAAACGTTAAAATGCTTGCTTATTTGTGCTGCATTTTTGTGGAAACGAATAAGCTAGTAAAGACTGTTTCATATGGTCTCATCGTTTGAACCACGTTAGTTCAACAAAGTACGGCTGTTGTTAAAGACCTCACCAACTAATAACTTATGCTATTTAACTGATTAGAGTTCTCAAAAAAATGCAACTGTATTGAACATATAATCACTCATTTAATATTTTTTGTTCCCTGTCATTTCGCTGTATTTTCTGTTTGATTTAGCACAGGTTCCCTCTTACGTCATACTCCAAAAGTTCCCTTAGGCATTTGTGCGCATGCGCACTACTCATAAAGGGTGATTTAATAGAGGACGCACAAAAATACAGATTAAAATCATTTATATTTAGGTTAAATATAAGATATGACTTGTAGAGCATGTTAGCTTGCAAATTATGCCCAAGAACATAATTTATTATGCCATATGTCTTACTAACAAGCAACAATGCCTCTAACCACAGGTCACGTACGAAAAATAATGCCCCGTTTAAGGCATATCCACTGAAGGTGTGGAGCTGAAAATGAAAATAAATACGGCCTTTTAAAATTTAAATGTTCCAGCGATTTCATTCCGTCAACCCCTTAGAACACAGCAAGAGCTAAACTCAGGTGTTTGCAAGTAGTTTTATTTAAAATGGAGAGAGCTGCCTTCAGCCAGTGTTTTCTGTTGTACTGACATGAGAGTCAAGGCTCCGAGCTCTCGGTCTGCGAACTACATCACTAAGCCTCTTTTAAAAGCATTTAAATAAAAACAGTCCAGCGACTGTACACAATGTAAACAGATTATCATTTTAAAGAGCTAAGCGCATATGAGCTGTTTTATGTGGTTTACGGATGAGCTTCGTGGCTGGCGTTTCTTCGTCCGTGTTCACAAAACTATATATTTTAAAGGCATTAAAAAAAAAAAAAAAAAAACAATTCAGCGATTGAACAATAATAGTAGATTAGTGTATTTAAAACGTTAAAATGCTTGCTTATTTGTGCTGCATTTTTGTGGAAACGAATAAGCTAGTAAAGACTGTTTCATATGGTCTCATCGTTTGAACCACGTTAGTTCAACAAAGTACGGCTGTTGTTAAAGACCTCACCAACTAATAACTTATGCTATTTAACTGATTAGAGTTCTCAAAAAAATGCAACTGTATTGAACATATAATCACTCATTTAATATTTTTTGTTCCCTGTCATTTCGCTGTATTTTCTGTTTGATTTAGCACAGGTTCCCTCTTACGTCATACTCCGAAAGTTCTTAGGCATTTGTGCGCATGCGCACTACTCATAAAGGGTGATTTAATAGAGGATGCACAAAAATACAGATTAAAATCATTTATATTTAGGTTAAATATAAGATATGACTTGTAGTGCATGTTAGCTTGCAAATTATGCCCAAGAACATAATTTATTATGCCATATGTCTTACTAACAAGCAACAATGCCTCTAACCACAGGTCACGTACGAAAAATAATGCCCCGTTTAAGGCATTCCACTCCACTGAAGGTGTGGAGCTGAAAATGAAAATAAATACGGCCTTTTAAAATTTAAATGTTCCAGCGATTTCATTCCGTCAACCCCTTAGAACACAGCAAGAGCTAAACTCAGGTGTTTGCAAGTAGTTTTATTTAAAACGGAGAGAGCTGCCTTCAGCCAGTGTTTTCTGTTGTACTGACATGAGAGTCAAGGCTCCGAGCTCTCGGTCTGCGAACTACATCACTAAGCCTCTTTTAAAAGCATTTAAATAAAAACAGTCCAGGGACTGTACACAATGTAAACAGATTATCATTTTAAAGAGCTAAGCGCATATGAGCTGTTTTATGTGGTTTACGGATGAGCTTCGGGGCTGGCGTTTCTTCGTCCGTGTTCACAAAACTATATATTTTAAAGGCATTAAAAAAAAAAAACACTTCAGCGATTGAACAATAATAGTAGATTAGTGTATTTAAAACGTTAAAATGCTTGCTTATTTGTGCTGCATTTTTGTGGAAACGAATAAGCTAGTAAAGACTGTTTCATATGGTCTCATCGTTTGAACCACGTTAGTTCAACAAAGTACGGCTGTTGTTAAAGACCTCACCAACTAATAACTTATGCTATTTAACTGATTAGAGTTCTCAAAAAAATGCAACTGTATTGAACATATAATCACTCATTTAATATTTTTTGTTCCCTGTCATTTCGCTGTATTTTCTGTTTGATTTAGCACAGGTTCCCTCTTACGTCATACTCCAAAAGTTCCCTTAGGCATTTGTGCGCATGCGCACTACTCATAAAGGGTGATTTAATAGAGGACGCACAAAAATACAGATTAAAATCATTTATATTTAGGTTAAATATAAGATATGACTTGTAGTGCATGTTAGCTTGCAAATTATGCCCAAGAACATAATTTATTATGCCATATGTCTTACTAACAAGCAACAATGCCTCTAACCACAGGTCACGTACGAAAAATAATGCCCCGTTTTAGGCATATCCACTGAAGGTGTGGAGCGGAAAATGAAAATAAATACGGGCTTTTAAAATGTAAATGTTCCAGCGATTTCATTCCGTCAACCCCTTAGAACACAGCAAGAGCTAAACTCAGGTGTTTGCAAGTAATTTTATTTAAAACGGAGAGAGCTGCCTTCAGCCAGTGTTTTCTGTTGTACTGACATGAGAGTCAAGGCTCCGAGCTCTCGGTCTGCGAACTACATCACTAAGCCTCTTTTAAAAGCATTTAAATAAAAACAGTCCAGCGACTGTACACAATGTAAACAGATTATCATTTTAAAGAGCTAAGCGCATATGAGCTGTTTTATGTGGTTTACGGATGAGCTTCGGGGCTGGCGTTTCTTCGTCCGTGTTCACAAAACTACATATTTTAAAGGCATTAAAATAAATAAATAATAAAAAAAAACACTTCAGCGATTGAACAATAATAGTAGATTAGTGTATTTAAAACGTTAAAATGCTTGCTTATTTGTGCTGCATTTTTGTGGAAACGAATAAGCTAGTAAAGACTGTTTCATATGGTCTCATCGTTTGAACCACGTTAGTTCAACAAAGTACGGCTGTTGTTAAAGACCTCACCAACTAATAACTTATGCTATTTAACTGATTAGAGTTCTCAAAAAAATGCAACCGTATTGAACATATAATCACTCATTTAATATTTTTTGTTCCCTGTCATTTCGCTGTATTTTCTGTTTGATTTAGCACAGGTTCCCTCTTACGTCATACTCCGAAAGTTCCCTTAGGCATTTGTGCGCATGCGCACTACTCATAAAGGGTGATTTAATAGAGGACGCACAAAAATACAGATTAGAATCATTTATATTTAGGTTAAATATAAGATATGACTTGTAGTGCATGTTAGCTTGCAAATTATGCCCAAGAACATAATTTATTATGCCATATGTCTTACTAACAAGCAACAATGCCTCTAACCACAGGTCACGTACGAAAAATAATGCCCCGTTTAAGGCATTCCACTCCACTGAAGGTGTGGAGCTGAAAATGAAAATAAATACGGCCTTTTAAAATTTAAATGTTCCAGCGATTTCATTCCGTCAACCCCTTAGAACACAGCAAGAGCTAAACTCAGGTGTTTGCAAGTAGTTTTATTTAAAACGGAGAGAGCTGCCTTCAGCCAGTGTTTTCTGTTGTACTGACATGAGAGTCAAGGCTCCGAGCTCTCGGTCTGCGAACTACATCACTAAGCCTCTTTTAAAAGCATTTAAATAAAAACAGTCCAGCGACTGTACACAATGTAAACAGATTATCATTTTAAAGAGCTAAGCGCATATGAGCTGTTTTATGTGGTTTACGGATGAGCTTCGGGCCTGGCGTTTCTTCGTCCGTGTTCACAAAACTACATATTTTAAAGGCATTAAAATAAATAAATAATAAAAAAAACACTTCAGCGATTGAACAATAATAGTAGATTAGTGTATTTAAAACGTTAAAATGCTTGCTTATTTGTGCTGCATTTTTGTGGAAACGAATAAGCTAGTAAAGACTGTTTCATATGGTCTCATCGTTTGAACCACGTTAGTTCAACAAAGTACGGCTGTTGTTAAAGACCTCACCAACTAATAACTTATGCTATTTAACTGATTAGAGTTCTCAAAAAAATGCAACTGTATTGAACATATAATCACTCATTTAATATTTTTTGTTCCCTGTCATTTCGCTGTATTTTCTGTTTGATTTAGCACAGGTTCCCTCTTACGTCATACTCCGAAAGTTCCCTTAGGCATTTGTGCGCATGCGCACTACTCATAAAGGGTGATTTAATAGAGGACGCACAAAAATACAGATTAGAATCATTTATATTTAGGTTAAATATAAGATATGACTTGTAGTGCATGTTAGCTTGCAAATTATGCCCAAGAACATAATTTATTATGCCATATGTCTTACTAACAAGCAACAATGCCTCTAACCACAGGTCACGTACGAAAAATAATGCCCCGTTTTAGGCATATCCACTGAAGGTGTGGAGCGGAAAATGAAAATAAATACGGCCTTTTAAAATGTAAATGTTCCAGCGATTTCATTCCGTCAACCCCTTAGAACACAGCAAGAGCTAAACTCAGGTGTTTGCAAGTAATTTTATTTAAAACGGAGAGAGCTGCCTTCAGCCAGTGTTTTCTGTTGTACTGACATGAGAGTCAAGGCTCCGAGCTCTCGGTCTGCGAACTACATCACTAAGCCTCTTTTAAAAGCATTTAAATAAAAACAGTCCAGCGACTGTACACAATGTAAACAGATTATCATTTTAAAGAGCTAAGCGCATATGAGCTGTTTTATGTGGTTTACGGATGAGCTTCGGGGCTGGCGTTTCTTCGTCCGTGTTCACAAAACTACATATTTTAAAGGCATTAAAATAAATAAATAAATAAAAAAACACTTCAGCGATTGAACAATAATAGTAGATTAGTGTATTTAAAACGTTAAAATGCTTGCTTATTTGTGCTGCATTTTTGTGGAAACGAATAAGCTAGTAAAGACTGTTTCATATGGTCTCATCGTTTGAACCACGTTAGTTCAACAAAGTACGGCTGTTGTTAAAGACCTCACCAACTAATAACTTATGCTATTTAACTGATTAGAGTTCTCAAAAAAAAATGCAACTGTATTGAACATATAATCACTCATTTAATATTTTTTGTTCCCTGTCATTTCGCTGTATTTTCTGTTTGATTTAGCACAGGTTCCCTCTTACGTCATACTCCGAAAGCTCCCTTAGGCATTTGTGCGCATGCGCACTACTCATAAAGGGTGATTTAATAGAGGACGCACAAAAATACAGATTAAAATCATTTATATTTAGGTTAAATATAAGATATGACTTGTAGAGCATGTTAGCTTGCAAATTATGCCCAAGAACATAATTTATTATGCCATATGTCTTACTAACAAGCAACAATGCCTCTAACCACAGGTCACGTACGAAAAATAATGCCCCGTTTAAGGCATATCCACTGAAGGTGTGGAGCTGAAAATGAAAATAAATACGGCCTTTTAAAATTTAAATGTTCCAGCGATTTCATTCCGTCAACCCCTTAGAACACAGCAAGAGCTAAACTCAGGTGTTTGCAAGTAGTTTTATTTAAAACGGAGAGAGCTGCCTTCAGCCAGTGTTTTCTGTTGTACTGACATGAGAGTCAAGGCTCCGAGCTCTCGGTCTGCGAACTACATCACTAAGCCTCTTTTAAAAGCATTTAAATAAAAACAGTCCAGCGACTGTACACAATGTAAACAGATTATCATTTTAAAGAGCTAAGCGCATATGAGCTGTTTTATGTGGTTTACGGATGAGCTTCGTGGCTGGCGTTTCTTCGTCCGTGTTCACAAAACTATATATTTTAAAGGCATTAAAAAAAAAAAAAAAAAAAAAAAAAACAATTCAGCGATTGAACAATAATAGTAGATTAGTGTATTTAAAACGTTAAAATGCTTGCTTATTTGTGCTGCATTTTTGTGGAAACGAATAAGCTAGTAAAGACTGTTTCATATGGTCTCATCGTTTGAACCACGTTAGTTCAACAAAGTACGGCTGTTGTTAAAGACCTCACCAACTAATAACTTATGCTATTTAACTGATTAGAGTTCTCAAAAAAATGCAACTGTATTGAACATATAATCACTCATTTAATATTTTTTGTTCCCTGTCATTTCGCTGTATTTTCTGTTTGATTTAGCACAGGTTCCCTCTTACGTCATACTCCGAAAGTTCCCTTAGGCATTTGTGCGCATGCGCACTACTCATAAAGGGTGATTTAATAGAGGATGCACAAAAATACAGATTAAAATCATTTATATTTAGGTTAAATATAAGATATGACTTGTAGTGCATGTTAGCTTGCAAATTATGCCCAAGAACATAATTTATTATGCCATATGTCTTACTAACAAGCAACAATGCCTCTAACCACAGGTCACGTACGAAAAATAATGCCCCGTTTAAGGCATTCCACTCCACTGAAGGTGTGGAGCTGAAAATGAAAATAAATACGGCCTTTTAAAATTTAAATGTTCCAGCGATTTCATTCCGTCAACCCCTTAGAACACAGCAAGAGCTAAACTCAGGTGTTTGCAAGTAGTTTTATTTAAAACGGAGAGAGCTGCCTTCAGCCAGTGTTTTCTGTTGTACTGACATGAGAGTCAAGGCTCCGAGCTCTCGGTCTGCGAACTACATCACTAAGCCTCTTTTAAAAGCATTTAAATAAAAACAGTCCAGGGACTGTACACAATGTAAACAGATTATCATTTTAAAGAGCTAAGCGCATATGAGCTGTTTTATGTGGTTTACGGATGAGCTTCGGGGCTGGCGTTTCTTCGTCCGTGTTCACAAAACTATATATTTTAAAGGCATTAAAAAAAAAAAACACTTCAGCGATTGAACAATAATAGTAGATTAGTGTATTTAAAACGTTAAAATGCTTGCTTATTTGTGCTGCATTTTTGTGGAAACGAATAAGCTAGTAAAGACTGTTTCATATGGTCTCATCGTTTGAACCACGTTAGTTCAACAAAGTACGGCTGTTGTTAAAGACCTCACCAACTAATAACTTATGCTATTTAACTGATTAGAGTTCTCAAAAAAATGCAACCGTATTGAACATATAATCACTCATTTAATATTTTTTGTTCCCTGTCATTTCGCTGTATTTTCTGTTTGATTTAGCACAGGTTCCCTCTTACGTCATACTCCAAAAGTTCCCTTAGGCATTTGTGCGCATGCGCACTACTCATAAAGGGTGATTTAATAGAGGACGCACAAAAATACAGATTAGAATCATTTATATTTAGGTTAAATATAAGATATGACTTGTAGTGCATGTTAGCTTGCAAATTATGCCCAAGAACATAATTTATTATGCCATATGTCTTACTAACAAGCAACAATGCCTCTAACCACAGGTCACGTACGAAAAATAATGCCCCGTTTAAGGCATTCCACTCCACTGAAGGTGTGGAGCTGAAAATGAAAATAAATACGGCCTTTTAAAATTTAAATGTTCCAGCGATTTCATTCCGTCAACCCCTTAGAACACAGCAAGAGCTAAACTCAGGTGTTTGCAAGTAGTTTTATTTAAAACGGAGAGAGCTGCCTTCAGCCAGTGTTTTCTGTTGTACTGACATGAGAGTCAAGGCTCCGAGCTCTCGGTCTGCGAACTACATCACTAAGCCTCTTTTAAAAGCATTTAAATAAAAACAGTCCAGCGACTGTACACAATGTAAACAGATTATCATTTTAAAGAGCTAAGCGCATATGAGCTGTTTTATGTGGTTTACGGATGAGCTTCGGGCCTGGCGTTTCTTCGTCCGTGTTCACAAAACTACATATTTTAAAGGCATTAAAATAAATAAATAATAAAAAAAACACTTCAGCGATTGAACAATAATAGTAGATTAGTGTATTTAAAACGTTAAAATGCTTGCTTATTTGTGCTGCATTTTTGTGGAAACGAATAAGCTAGTAAAGACTGTTTCATATGGTCTCATCGTTTGAACCACGTTAGTTCAACAAAGTACGGCTGTTGTTAAAGACCTCACCAACTAATAACTTATGCTATTTAACTGATTAGAGTTCTCAAAAAAATGCAACTGTATTGAACATATAATCACTCATTTAATATTTTTTGTTCCCTGTCATTTCGCTGTATTTTCTGTTTGATTTAGCACAGGTTCCCTCTTACGTCATACTCCGAAAGTTCCCTTAGGCATTTGTGCGCATGCGCACTACTCATAAAGGGTGATTTAATAGAGGACGCACAAAAATACAGATTAAAATCATTTATATTTAGGTTAAATATAAGATATGACTTGTAGTGCATGTTAGCTTGCAAATTATGCCCAAGAACATAATTTATTTTGCCATATGTCTTACTAACAAGCAACAATGCCTCTAACCACAGGTCACGTACGAAAAATAATGCCCCGTTTAAGGCATTCCACTCCACTGAAGGTGTGGAGCTGAAAATGAAAATAAATACGGCCTTTTAAAATTTAAATATTCCAGCGATTTCATTCCGTCAACCCCTTAGAACACAGCAAGAGCTAAACTCAGGTGTTTGCAAGTAGTTTTATTTAAAACGGAGAGAGCTGCCTTCAGCCAGTGTTTTCTGTTGTACTGACATGAGAGTCAAGGCTCCGAGCTCTCGGTCTGCGAACTACATCACTAAGCCTCTTTTAAAAGCATTTAAATAAAAACAGTCCAGCGACTGTACACAATGTAAACAGATTATCATTTTAAAGAGCTAAGCGCATATGAGCTGTTTTATGTGGTTTACGGATGAGCTTCGGGGCTGGCGTTTCTTCGTCCGTGTTCACAAAACTACATATTTTAAAAGCATTAAAAAAAAAAAAAAACACTTCAGCGATTGAACAATAATAGTAGATTAGTGTATTTAAAACGTTAAAATGCTTGCTTATTTGTGCTGCATTTTTGTGGAAACGAATAAGCTAGTAAAGACTGTTTCATATGGTCTCATCGTTTGAACCACGTTAGTTCAACAAAGTACGGCTGTTGTTAAAGACCTCACCAACTAATAACTTATGCTATTTAACTGATTAGAGTTCTCAAAAAAATGCAACTGTATTGAACATATAATCACTCATTTAATATTTTTTGTTCCCTGTCATTTCGCTGTATTTTCTGTTTGATTTAGCACAGGTTCCCTCTTACGTCATACTCCAAAAGTTCCCTTAGGCATTTGTGCGCATGCGCACTACTCATAAAGGGTGATTTAATAGAGGACGCACAAAAATACAGATTAGAATCATTTATATTTAGGTTAAATATAAGATATGACTTGTAGTGCATGTTAGCTTGCAAATTATGCCCAAGAACATAATTTATTATGCCATATGTCTTACTAACAAGCAACAATGCCTCTAACCACAGGTCACGTACGAAAAATAATGCCCCGTTTAAGGCATTCCACTCCACTGAAGGTGTGGAGCTGAAAATGAAAATAAATACGGCCTTTTAAAATTTAAATGTTCCAGCGATTTCATTCCGTCAACCCCTTAGAACACAGCAAGAGCTAAACTCAGGTGTTTGCAAGTAGTTTTATTTAAAACGGAGAGAGCTGCCTTCAGCCAGTGTTTTCTGTTGTACTGACATGAGAGTCAAGGCTCCGAGCTCTCGGTCTGCGAACTACATCACTAAGCCTCTTTTAAAAGCATTTAAATAAAAACAGTCCAGCGACTGTACACAATGTAAACAGATTATCATTTTAAAGAGCTAAGCGCATATGAGCTGTTTTATGTGGTTTACGGATGAGCTTCGGGCCTGGCGTTTCTTCGTCCGTGTTCACAAAACTACATATTTTAAAGGCATTAAAATAAATAAATAATAAAAAAAACACTTCAGCGATTGAACAATAATAGTAGATTAGTGTATTTAAAACGTTAAAATGCTTGCTTATTTGTGCTGCATTTTTGTGGAAACGAATAAGCTAGTAAAGACTGTTTCATATGGTCTCATCGTTTGAACCACGTTAGTTCAACAAAGTACGGCTGTTGTTAAAGACCTCACCAACTAATAACTTATGCTATTTAACTGATTAGAGTTCTCAAAAAAATGCAACTGTATTGAACATATAATCACTCATTTAATATTTTTTGTTCCCTGTCATTTCGCTGTATTTTCTGTTTGATTTAGCACAGGTTCCCTCTTACGTCATACTCCGAAAGTTCCCTTAGGCATTTGTGCGCATGCGCACTACTCATAAAGGGTGATTTAATAGAGGACGCACAAAAATACAGATTAAAATCATTTATATTTAGGTTAAATATAAGATATGACTTGTAGTGCATGTTAGCTTGCAAATTATGCCCAAGAACATAATTTATTTTGCCATATGTCTTACTAACAAGCAACAATGCCTCTAACCACAGATCACGTACGAAAAATAATGCCCCGTTTAAGGCATTCCACTCCACTGAAGGTGTGGAGCTGAAAATGAAAATAAATACGGCCTTTTAAAATTTAAATATTCCAGCGATTTCATTCCGTCAACCCCTTAGAACACAGCAAGAGCTAAACTCAGGTGTTTGCAAGTAGTTTTATTTAAAACGGAGAGAGCTGCCTTCAGCCAGTGTTTTCTGTTGTACTGACATGAGAGTCAAGGCTCCGAGCTCTCGGTCTGCGAACTACATCACTAAGCCTCTTTTAAAAGCATTTAAATAAAAACAGTCCAGCGACTGTACACAATGTAAACAGATTATCATTTTAAAGAGCTAAGCGCATATGAGCTGTTTTATGTGGTTTACGGTTGAGCTTCGGGGCTGGCGTTTCTTCGTCCGTGTTCACAAAACTACATATTTTAAAAGCATTAAAAAAAAAAAAAAAAACACTTCAGCGATTGAACAATAATAGTAGATTAGTGTATTTAAAACGTTAAAATGCTTGCTTATTTGTGCTGCATTTTTGTGGAAACGAATAAGCTAGTAAAGACTGTTTCATATGGTCTCATCGTTTGAACCACGTTAGTTCAACAAAGTACGGCTGTTGTTAAAGACCTCACCAACTAATAACTTATGCTATTTAACTGATTAGAGTTCTCAAAAAAAATGCAACTGTATTGAACATATAATCACTCATTTAATATTTTTTGTTCCCTGTCATTTCGCTGTATTTTCTGTTTGATTTAGCACAGGTTCCCTCTTACGTCATACTCCGAAAGCTCCCTTAGGCATTTGTGCGCATGCGCACTACTCATAAAGGGTGATTTAATAGAGGACGCACAAAAATACAGATTAAAATCATTTATATTTAGGTTAAATATAAGATATGACTTGTAGAGCATGTTAGCTTGCAAATTATGCCCAAGAACATAATTTATTATGCCATATGTCTTACTAACAAGCAACAATGCCTCTAACCACAGGTCACGTACGAAAAATAATGCCCCGTTTAAGGCATATCCACTGAAGGTGTGGAGCTGAAAATGAAAATAAATACGGCCTTTTAAAATTTAAATGTTCCAGCGATTTCATTCCGTCAACCCCTTAGAACACAGCAAGAGCTAAACTCAGGTGTTTGCAGGTAGTTTTATTTAAAACGGAGAGAGCTGCCTTCAGCCAGTGTTTTCTGTTGTACTGACATGAGAGTCAAGGCTCCGAGCTCTCGGTCTGCGAACTACATCACTAAGCCTCTTTTAAAAGCATTTAAATAAAAACAGTCCAGCGACTGTACACAATGTAAACAGATTATCATTTTAAAGAGCTAAGCGCATATGAGCTGTTTTATGTGGTTTACGGATGAGCTTCGTGGCTGGCGTTTCTTCGTCCGTGTTCACAAAACTATATATTTTAAAGGCATTAAAAAAAAAAAAAAAAAATTCAGCGATTGAACAATAATAGTAGATTAGTGTATTTAAAACGTTAAAATGCTTGCTTATTTGTGCTGCATTTTTGTGGAAACGAATAAGCTAGTAAAGACTGTTTCATATGGTCTCATCGTTTGAACCACGTTAGTTCAACAAAGTACGGCTGTTGTTAAAGACCTCACCAACTAATAACTTATGCTATTTAACTGATTAGAGTTCTCAAAAAAATGCAACTGTATTGAACATATAATCACTCATTTAATATTTTTTGTTCCCTGTCATTTCGCTGTATTTTCTGTTTGATTTAGCACAGGTTCCCTCTTACGTCATACTCAGAAAGTTCCCTTAGGCATTTGTGCACATGCGCACTACTCATAAAGGGTGATTTAATAGAGGACGCACAAAAATACAGATTAAAATCATTTATATTTAGGTTAAATATAAGATATGACTTGTAGTGCATGTTAGCTTGCAAATTATGCCCAAGAACATAATTTATTATGCCATATGTCTTACTAACAAGCAACAATGCCTCTAACCACAGGTCACGTACGAAAAATAATGCCCCGTTTAAGGCATTCCACTCCACTGAAGGTGTGGAGCGGAAAATGAAAATAAATACGGCCTTTTAAAATTTAAATGTTCCAGCGATTTCATTCCGTCAACCCCTTAGAACACAGCAAGAGCTAAACTCAGGTGTTTGCAAGTAATTTTATTTAAAACGGAGAGAGCTGCCTTCAGCCAGTGTTTTCTGTTGTACTGACATGAGAGTCAAGGCTCCGAGCTCTCGGTCTGCGAACTACATCACTAAGCCTCTTTTAAAAGCATTTAAATAAAAACAGTCCAGCGACTGTACACAATGTAAACAGATTATCATTTTAAAGAGCTAAGCGCATATGAGCTGTTTTATGTGGTTTACGGATGAGCTTCGGGGCTGGCGTTTCTTCGTCCGTGTTCACAAAACTACATATTTTAAAGGCATTAAAATAAATAAATAAAAAAAAAAAAAAAACACTTCAGCGATTGAACAATAATAGTAGATTAGTGTATTTAAAACGTTAAAATGCTTGCTTATTTGTGCTGCATTTTTGTGGAAACGAATAAGCTAGTAAAGACTGTTTCATATGGTCTCATCGTTTGAACCACGTTAGTTCAACAAAGTACGGCTGTTGTTAAAGACCTCACCAACTAATAACTTATGCTATTTAACTGATTAGAGTTCTCAAAAAAAATGCAACTGTATTGAACATATAATCACTCATTTAATATTTTTTGTTCCCTGTCATTTCGCTGTATTTTCTGTTTGATTTAGCACAGGTTCCCTCTTACGTCATACTCCGAAAGCTCCCTTAGGCATTTGTGCGCATGCGCACTACTCATAAAGGGTGATTTAATAGAGGACGCACAAAAATACAGATTAAAATCATTTATATTTAGGTTAAATATAAGATATGACTTGTAGAGCATGTTAGCTTGCAAATTATGCCCAAGAACATAATTTATTATGCCATATGTCTTACTAACAAGCAACAATGCCTCTAACCACAGGTCACGTACGAAAAATAATGCCCCGTTTAAGGCATATCCACTGAAGGTGTGGAGCTGAAAATGAAAATAAATACGGCCTTTTAAAATTTAAATGTTCCAGCGATTTCATTCCGTCAACCCCTTAGAACACAGCAAGAGCTAAACTCAGGTGTTTGCAGGTAGTTTTATTTAAAACGGAGAGAGCTGCCTTCAGCCAGTGTTTTCTGTTGTACTGACATGAGAGTCAAGGCTCCGAGCTCTCGGTCTGCGAACTACATCACTAAGCCTCTTTTAAAAGCATTTAAATAAAAACAGTCCAGCGACTGTACACAATGTAAACAGATTATCATTTTAAAGAGCTAAGCGCATATGAGCTGTTTTATGTGGTTTACGGATGAGCTTCGTGGCTGGCGTTTCTTCGTCCGTGTTCACAAAACTATATATTTTAAAGGCATTAAAAAAAAAAAAAAAAAATTCAGCGATTGAACAATAATAGTAGATTAGTGTATTTAAAACGTTAAAATGCTTGCTTATTTGTGCTGCATTTTTGTGGAAACGAATAAGCTAGTAAAGACTGTTTCATATGGTCTCATCGTTTGAACCACGTTAGTTCAACAAAGTACGGCTGTTGTTAAAGACCTCACCAACTAATAACTTATGCTATTTAACTGATTAGAGTTCTCAAAAAAATGCAACTGTATTGAACATATAATCACTCATTTAATATTTTTTGTTCCCTGTCATTTCGCTGTATTTTCTGTTTGATTTAGCACAGGTTCCCTCTTACGTCATACTCAGAAAGTTCCCTTAGGCATTTGTGCACATGCGCACTACTCATAAAGGGTGATTTAATAGAGGACGCACAAAAATACAGATTAAAATCATTTATATTTAGGTTAAATATAAGATATGACTTGTAGTGCATGTTAGCTTGCAAATTATGCCCAAGAACATAATTTATTATGCCATATGTCTTACTAACAAGCAACAATGCCTCTAACCACAGGTCACGTACGAAAAATAATGCCCCGTTTAAGGCATTCCACTCCACTGAAGGTGTGGAGCGGAAAATGAAAATAAATACGGCCTTTTAAAATTTAAATGTTCCAGCGATTTCATTCCGTCAACCCCTTAGAACACAGCAAGAGCTAAACTCAGGTGTTTGCAAGTAATTTTATTTAAAACGGAGAGAGCTGCCTTCAGCCAGTGTTTTCTGTTGTACTGACATGAGAGTCAAGGCTCCGAGCTCTCGGTCTGCGAACTACATCACTAAGCCTCTTTTAAAAGCATTTAAATAAAAACAGTCCAGCGACTGTACACAATGTAAACAGATTATCATTTTAAAGAGCTAAGCGCATATGAGCTGTTTTATGTGGTTTACGGATGAGCTTCGGGGCTGGCGTTTCTTCGTCCGTGTTCACAAAACTACATATTTTAAAGGCATTAAAATAAATAAATAAAAAAAAAAAAAAAACACTTCAGCGATTGAACAATAATAGTAGATTAGTGTATTTAAAACGTTAAAATGCTTGCTTATTTGTGCTGCATTTTTGTGGAAACGAATAAGCTAGTAAAGACTGTTTCATATGGTCTCATCGTTTGAACCACGTTAGTTCAACAAAGTACGGCTGTTGTTAAAGACCTCACCAACTAATAACTTATGCTATTTAACTGATTAGAGTTCTCAAAAAAAAATGCAACTGTATTGAACATATAATCACTCATTTAATATTTTTTGTTCCCTGTCATTTCGCTGTATTTTCTGTTTGATTTAGCACAGGTTCCCTCTTACGTCATACTCCGAAAGCTCCCTTAGGCATTTGTGCGCATGCGCACTACTCATAAAGGGTGATTTAATAGAGGACGCACAAAAATACAGATTAAAATCATTTATATTTAGGTTAAATATAAGATATGACTTGTAGAGCATGTTAGCTTGCAAATTATGCCCAAGAACATAATTTATTATGCCATATGTCTTACTAACAAGCAACAATGCCTCTAACCACAGGTCACGTACGAAAAATAATGCCCCGTTTAAGGCATATCCACTGAAGGTGTGGAGCTGAAAATGAAAATAAATACGGCCTTTTAAAATTTAAATGTTCCAGCGATTTCATTCCGTCAACCCCTTAGAACACAGCAAGAGCTAAACTCAGGTGTTTGCAAGTAGTTTTATTTAAAACGGAGAGAGCTGCCTTCAGCCAGTGTTTTCTGTTGTACTGACATGAGAGTCAAGGCTCCGAGCTCTCGGTCTGCGAACTACATCACTAAGCCTCTTTTAAAAGCATTTAAATAAAAACAGTCCAGCGACTGTACACAATGTAAACAGATTATCATTTTAAAGAGCTAAGCGCATATGAGCTGTTTTATGTGGTTTACGGATGAGCTTCGTGGCTGGCGTTTCTTCGTCCGTGTTCACAAAACTATATATTTTAAAGGCATTAAAAAAAAAAAAAAAAACAATTCAGCGATTGAACAATAATAGTAGATTAGTGTATTTAAAACGTTAAAATGCTTGCTTATTTGTGCTGCATTTTTGTGGAAACGAATAAGCTAGTAAAGACTGTTTCATATGGTCTCATCGTTTGAACCACGTTAGTTCAACAAAGTACGGCTGTTGTTAAAGACCTCACCAACTAATAACTTATGCTATTTAACTGATTAGAGTTCTCAAAAAAATGCAACTGTATTGAACATATAATCACTCATTTAATATTTTTTGTTCCCTGTCATTTCGCTGTATTTTCTGTTTGATTTAGCACAGGTTCCCTCTTACGTCATACTCCGAAAGTTCCCTTAGGCATTTGTGCGCATGCGCACTACTCATAAAGGGTGATTTAATAGAGGATGCACAAAAATACAGATTAAAATCATTTATATTTAGGTTAAATATAAGATATGACTTGTAGTGCATGTTAGCTTGCAAATTATGCCCAAGAACATAATTTATTATGCCATATGTCTTACTAACAAGCAACAATGCCTCTAACCACAGGTCACGTACGAAAAATAATGCCCCGTTTAAGGCATTCCACTCCACTGAAGGTGTGGAGCTGAAAATGAAAATAAATACGGCCTTTTAAAATTTAAATGTTCCAGCGATTTCATTCCGTCAACCCCTTAGAACACAGCAAGAGCTAAACTCAGGTGTTTGCAAGTAGTTTTATTTAAAACGGAGAGAGCTGCCTTCAGCCAGTGTTTTCTGTTGTACTGACATGAGAGTCAAGGCTCCGAGCTCTCGGTCTGCGAACTACATCACTAAGCCTCTTTTAAAAGCATTTAAATAAAAACAGTCCAGGGACTGTACACAATGTAAACAGATTATCATTTTAAAGAGCTAAGCGCATATGAGCTGTTTTATGTGGTTTACGGATGAGCTTCGGGGCTGGCGTTTCTTCGTCCGTGTTCACAAAACTATATATTTTAAAGGCATTAAAAAAAAAAAACACTTCAGCGATTGAACAATAATAGTAGATTAGTGTATTTAAAACGTTAAAATGCTTGCTTATTTGTGCTGCATTTTTGTGGAAACGAATAAGCTAGTAAAGACTGTTTCATATGGTCTCATCGTTTGAACCACGTTAGTTCAACAAAGTACGGCTGTTGTTAAAGACCTCACCAACTAATAACTTATGCTATTTAACTGATTAGAGTTCTCAAAAAAATGCAACTGTATTGAACATATAATCACTCATTTAATATTTTTTGTTCCCTGTCATTTCGCTGTATTTTCTGTTTGATTTAGCACAGGTTCCCTCTTACGTCATACTCCGAAAGTTCCCTTAGGCATTTGTGCGCATGCGCACTACTCATAAAGGGTGATTTAATAGAGGACGCACAAAAATACAGATTAGAATCATTTATATTTAGGTTAAATATAAGATATGACTTGTAGTGCATGTTAGCTTGCAAATTATGCCCAAGAACATAATTTATTATGCCATATGTCTTACTAACAAGCAACAATGCCTCTAACCACAGGTCACGTACGAAAAATAATGCCCCGTTTAAGGCATTCCACTCCACTGAAGGTGTGGAGCTGAAAATGAAAATAAATACGGCCTTTTAAAATTTAAATGTTCCAGCGATTTCATTCCGTCAACCCCTTAGAACACAGCAAGAGCTAAACTCAGGTGTTTGCAAGTAGTTTTATTTAAAACGGAGAGAGCTGCCTTCAGCCAGTGTTTTCTGTTGTACTGACATGAGAGTCAAGGCTCCGAGCTCTCGGTCTGCGAACTACATCACTAAGCCTCTTTTAAAAGCATTTAAATAAAAACAGTCCAGCGACTGTACACAATGTAAACAGATTATCATTTTAAAGAGCTAAGCGCATATGAGCTGTTTTATGTGGTTTACGGATGAGCTTCGGGCCTGGCGTTTCTTCGTCCGTGTTCACAAAACTACATATTTTAAAGGCATTAAAATAAATAAATAATAAAAAAACACTTCAGCGATTGAACAATAATAGTAGATTAGTGTATTTAAAACGTTAAAATGCTTGCTTATTTGTGCTGCATTTTTGTGGAAACGAATAAGCTAGTAAAGACTGTTTCATATGGTCTCATCGTTTGAACCACGTTAGTTCAACAAAGTACGGCTGTTGTTAAAGACCTCACCAACTAATAACTTATGCTATTTAACTGATTAGAGTTCTCAAAAAAATGCAACTGTATTGAACATATAATCACTCATTTAATATTTTTTGTTCCCTGTCATTTCGCTGTATTTTCTGTTTGATTTAGCACAGGTTCCCTCTTACGTCATACTCCGAAAGTTCCCTTAGGCATTTGTGCGCATGCGCACTACTCATAAAGGGTGATTTAATAGAGGACGCACAAAAATACAGATTAAAATCATTTATATTTAGGTTAAATATAAGATATGACTTGTAGTGCATGTTAGCTTGCAAATTATGCCCAAGAACATAATTTATTTTGCCATATGTCTTACTAACAAGCAACAATGCCTCTAACCACAGGTCACGTACGAAAAATAATGCCCCGTTTAAGGCATTCCACTCCACTGAAGGTGTGGAGCTGAAAATGAAAATAAATACGGCCTTTTAAAATTTAAATATTCCAGCGATTTCATTCCGTCAACCCCTTAGAACACAGCAAGAGCTAAACTCAGGTGTTTGCAAGTAGTTTTATTTAAAACGGAGAGAGCTGCCTTCAGCCAGTGTTTTCTGTTGTACTGACATGAGAGTCAAGGCTCCGAGCTCTCGGTCTGCGAACTACATCACTAAGCCTCTTTTAAAAGCATTTAAATAAAAACAGTCCAGCGACTGTACACAATGTAAACAGATTATCATTTTAAAGAGCTAAGCGCATATGAGCTGTTTTATGTGGTTTACGGATGAGCTTCGGGGCTGGCGTTTCTTCGTCCGTGTTCACAAAACTACATATTTTAAAAGCATTAAAAAAAAAAAAAACACTTCAGCGATTGAACAATAATAGTAGATTAGTGTATTTAAAACGTTAAAATGCTTGCTTATTTGTGCTGCATTTTTGTGGAAACGAATAAGCTAGTAAAGACTGTTTCATATGGTCTCATCGTTTGAACCACGTTAGTTCAACAAAGTACGGCTGTTGTTAAAGACCTCACCAACTAATAACTTATGCTATTTAACTGATTAGAGTTCTCAAAAAAATGCAACTGTATTGAACATATAATCACTCATTTAATATTTTTTGTTCCCTGTCATTTCGCTGTATTTTCTGTTTGATTTAGCACAGGTTCCCTCTTACGTCATACTCCAAAAGTTCCCTTAGGCATTTGTGCGCATGCGCACTACTCATAAAGGGTGATTTAATAGAGGACGCACAAAAATACAGATTAGAATAATTTATATTTAGGTTAAATATAAGATATGACTTGTAGTGCATGTTAGCTTGCAAATTATGCCCAAGAACATAATTTATTATGCCATATGTCTTACTAACAAGCAACAATGCCTCTAACCACAGGTCACGTACGAAAAATAATGCCCCGTTTAAGGCATTCCACTCCACTGAAGGTGTGGAGCTGAAAATGAAAATAAATACGGCCTTTTAAAATTTAAATGTTCCAGCGATTTCATTCCGTCAACCCCTTAGAACACAGCAAGAGCTAAACTCAGGTGTTTGCAAGTAGTTTTATTTAAAACGGAGAGAGCTGCCTTCAGCCAGTGTTTTCTGTTGTACTGACATGAGAGTCAAGTCTCCGAGCTCTCGGTCTGCGAACTACATCACTAAGCCTCTTTTAAAAGCATTTAAATAAAAACAGTCCAGCGACTGTACACAATGTAAACAGATTATCATTTTAAAGAGCTAAGCGCATATGAGCTGTTTCATGTGGTTTACGGATGAGCTTCGGGCCTGGCGTTTCTTCGTCCGTGTTCACAAAACTACATATTTTAAAGGCATTAAAATAAATAAATAATAAAAAAAACACTTCAGCGATTGAACAATAATAGTAGATTAGTGTATTTAAAACGTTAAAATGCTTGCTTATTTGTGCTGCATTTTTGTGGAAACGAATAAGCTAGTAAAGACTGTTTCATATGGTCTCATCGTTTGAACCACGTTAGTTCAACAAAGTACGGCTGTTGTTAAAGACCTCACCAACTAATAACTTATGCTATTTAACTGATTAGAGTTCTCAAAAAAATGCAACTGTATTGAACATATAATCACTCATTTAATATTTTTTGTTCCCTGTCATTTCGCTGTATTTTCTGTTTGATTTAGCACAGGTTCCCTCTTACGTCATACTCCGAAAGTTCCCTTAGGCATTTGTGCGCATGCGCACTACTCATAAAGGGTGATTTAATAGAGGACGCACAAAAATACAGATTAAAATCATTTATATTTAGGTTAAATATAAGATATGACTTGTAGTGCATGTTAGCTTGCAAATTATGCCCAAGAACATAATTTATTTTGCCATATGTCTTACTAACAAGCAACAATGCCTCTAACCACAGGTCACGTACGAAAAATAATGCCCCGTTTAAGGCATTCCACTCCACTGAAGGTGTGGAGCTGAAAATGAAAATAAATACGGCCTTTTAAAATTTAAATATTCCAGCGATTTCATTCCGTCAACCCCTTAGAACACAGCAAGAGCTAAACTCAGGTGTTTGCAAGTAGTTTTATTTAAAACGGAGAGAGCTGCCTTCAGCCAGTGTTTTCTGTTGTACTGACATGAGAGTCAAGGCTCCGAGCTCTCGGTCTGCGAACTACATCACTAAGCCTCTTTTAAAAGCATTTAAATAAAAACAGTCCAGCGACTGTACACAATGTAAACAGATTATCATTTTAAAGAGCTAAGCGCATATGAGCTGTTTTATGTGGTTTACGGATGAGCTTCGGGGCTGGCGTTTCTTCGTCCGTGTTCACAAAACTACATATTTTAAAAGCATTAAAAAAAAAAAAAACACTTCAGCGATTGAACAATAATAGTAGATTAGTGTATTTAAAACGTTAAAATGCTTGCTTATTTGTGCTGCATTTTTGTGGAAACGAATAAGCTAGTAAAGACTGTTTCATATGGTCTCATCGTTTGAACCACGTTAGTTCAACAAAGTACGGCTGTTGTTAAAGACCTCACCAACTAATAACTTATGCTATTTAACTGATTAGAGTTCTCAAAAAAATGCAACTGTATTGAACATATAATCACTCATTTAATATTTTTTGTTCCCTGTCATTTCGCTGTATTTTCTGTTTGATTTAGCACAGGTTCCCTCTTACGTCATACTCAGAAAGTTCCCTTAGGCATTTGTGCGCATGCGCACTACTCATAAAGGGTGATTTAATAGAGGACGCACAAAAATACAGATCAAAATCATTTATATTTAGGTTAAATATAAGATATGACTTGTAGTGCATGTTAGCTTGCAAATTATGCCCAAGAACATAATTTATTATGCCATATGTCTTACTAACAAGCAACAATGCCTCTAACCACAGGTCACGTACGAAAAATAATGCCCCGTTTAAGGCATATCCACTGAAGGTGTGGAGCTGAAAATGAAAATAAATACGGCCTTTTAAAATTTAAATGTTCCAGCGATTTCATTCCGTCAACCCCTTAGAACACAGCAAGAGCTAAACTCAGGTGTTTGCAAGTAGTTTTATTTAAAACGGAGAGAGCTGCCTTCAGCCAGTGTTTTCTGTTGTACTGACATGAGAGTCAAGGCTCCGAGCTCTCGGTCTGCGAACTACATCACTAAGCCTCTTTTAAAAGCATTTAAATAAAAACAGTCCAGCGACTGTACACAATGTAAACAGATTATCATTTTAAAGAGCTAAGCGCATATGAGCTGTTTTATGTGGTTTACGGATGAGCTTCGTGGCTGGCGTTTCTTCGTCCGTGTTCACAAAACTATATATTTTAAAGGCATTAAAAAAAAAAAAAAAAAAAAAAAACAATTCAGCGATTGAACAATAATAGTAGATTAGTGTATTTAAAACGTTAAAATGCTTGCTTATTTGTGCTGCATTTTTGTGGAAACGAATAAGCTAGTAAAGACTGTTTCATATGGTCTCATCGTTTGAACCACGTTAGTTCAACAAAGTACGGCTGTTGTTAAAGACCTCACCAACTAATAACTTATGCTATTTAACTGATTAGAGTTCTCAAAAAAATGCAACTGTATTGAACATATAATCACTCATTTAATATTTTTTGTTCCCTGTCATTTCGCTGTATTTTCTGTTTGATTTAGCACAGGTTCCCTCTTACGTCATACTCCGAAAGTTCCCTTAGGCATTTGTGCGCATGCGCACTACTCATAAAGGGTGATTTAATAGAGGATGCACAAAAATACAGATTAAAATCATTTATATTTAGGTTAAATATAAGATATGACTTGTAGTGCATGTTAGCTTGCAAATTATGCCCAAGAACATAATTTATTATGCCATATGTCTTACTAACAAGCAACAATGCCTCTAACCACAGGTCACGTACGAAAAATAATGCCCCGTTTAAGGCATTCCACTCCACTGAAGGTGTGGAGCTGAAAATGAAAATAAATACGGCCTTTTAAAATTTAAATGTTCCAGCGATTTCATTCCGTCAACCCCTTAGAACACAGCAAGAGCTAAACTCAGGTGTTTGCAAGTAGTTTTATTTAAAACGGAGAGAGCTGCCTTCAGCCAGTGTTTTCTGTTGTACTGACATGAGAGTCAAGGCTCCGAGCTCTCGGTCTGCGAACTACATCACTAAGCCTCTTTTAAAAGCATTTAAATAAAAACAGTCCAGGGACTGTACACAATGTAAACAGATTATCATTTTAAAGAGCTAAGCGCATATGAGCTGTTTTATGTGGTTTACGGATGAGCTTCGGGGCTGGCGTTTCTTCGTCCGTGTTCACAAAACTATATATTTTAAAGGCATTAAAAAAAAAAACACTTCAGCGATTGAACAATAATAGTAGATTAGTGTATTTAAAACGTTAAAATGCTTGCTTATTTGTGCTGCATTTTTGTGGAAACGAATAAGCTAGTAAAGACTGTTTCATATGGTCTCATCGTTTGAACCACGTTAGTTCAACAAAGTACGGCTGTTGTTAAAGACCTCACCAACTAATAACTTATGCTATTTAACTGATTAGAGTTCTCAAAAAAATGCAACTGTATTGAACATATAATCACTCATTTAATATTTTTTGTTCCCTGTCATTTCGCTGTATTTTCTGTTTGATTTAGCACAGGTTCCCTCTTACGTCATACTCCAAAAGTTCCCTTAGGCATTTGTGCGCATGCGCACTACTCATAAAGGGTGATTTAATAGAGGACGCACAAAAATACAGATTAAAATCATTTATATTTAGGTTAAATATAAGATATGACTTGTAGTGCATGTTAGCTTGCAAATTATGCCCAAGAACATAATTTATTATGCCATATGTCTTACTAACAAGCAACAATGCCTCTAACCACAGGTCACGTACGAAAAATAATGCCCCGTTTTAGGCATATCCACTGAAGGTGTGGAGCGGAAAATGAAAATAAATACGGCCTTTTAAAATGTAAATGTTCCAGCGATTTCATTCCGTCAACCCCTTAGAACACAGCAAGAGCTAAACTCAGGTGTTTGCAAGTAATTTTATTTAAAACGGAGAGAGCTGCCTTCAGCCAGTGTTTTCTGTTGTACTGACATGAGAGTCAAGGCTCCGAGCTCTCGGTCTGCGAACTACATCACTAAGCCTCTTTTAAAAGCATTTAAATAAAAACAGTCCAGCGACTGTACACAATGTAAACAGATTATCATTTTAAAGAGCTAAGCGCATATGAGCTGTTTTATGTGGTTTACGGATGAGCTTCGGGGCTGGCGTTTCTTCGTCCGTGTTCACAAAACTACATATTTTAAAGGCATTAAAATAAATAAATAATAAAAAAAAAACACTTCAGCGATTGAACAATAATAGTAGATTAGTGTATTTAAAACGTTAAAATGCTTGCTTATTTGTGCTGCATTTTTGTGGAAACGAATAAGCTAGTAAAGACTGTTTCATATGGTCTCATCGTTTGAACCACGTTAGTTCAACAAAGTACGGCTGTTGTTAAAGACCTCACCAACTAATAACTTATGCTATTTAACTGATTAGAGTTCTCAAAAAAATGCAACCGTATTGAACATATAATCACTCATTTAATATTTTTTGTTCCCTGTCATTTCGCTGTATTTTCTGTTTGATTTAGCACAGGTTCCCTCTTACGTCATACTCCGAAAGTTCCCTTAGGCATTTGTGCGCATGCGCACTACTCATAAAGGGTGATTTAATATAGGACGCACAAAAATACAGATTAGAATCATTTATATTTAGGTTAAATATAAGATATGACTTGTAGTGCATGTTAGCTTGCAAATTATGCCCAAGAACATAATTTATTATGCCATATGTCTTACTAACAAGCAACAATGCCTCTAACCACAGGTCACGTACGAAAAATAATGCCCCGTTTAAGGCATTCCACTCCACTGAAGGTGTGGAGCTGAAAATGAAAATAAATACGGCCTTTTAAAATTTAAATGTTCCAGCGATTTCATTCCGTCAACCCCTTAGAACACAGCAAGAGCTAAACTCAGGTGTTTGCAAGTAGTTTTATTTAAAACGGAGAGAGCTGCCTTCAGCCAGTGTTTTCTGTTGTACTGACATGAGAGTCAAGGCTCCGAGCTCTCGGTCTGCGAACTACATCACTAAGCCTCTTTTAAAAGCATTTAAATAAAAACAGTCCAGCGACTGTACACAATGTAAACAGATTATCATTTTAAAGAGCTAAGCGCATATGAGCTGTTTTATGTGGTTTACGGATGAGCTTCGGGCCTGGCGTTTCTTCGTCCGTGTTCACAAAACTACATATTTTAAAGGCATTAAAATAAATAAATAATAAAAAAAACACTTCAGCGATTGAACAATAATAGTAGATTAGTGTATTTAAAACGTTAAAATGCTTGCTTATTTGTGCTGCATTTTTGTGGAAACGAATAAGCTAGTAAAGACTGTTTCATATGGTCTCATCGTTTGAACCACGTTAGTTCAACAAAGTACGGCTGTTGTTAAAGACCTCACCAACTAATAACTTATGCTATTTAACTGATTAGAGTTCTCAAAAAAATGCAACTGTATTGAACATATAATCACTCATTTAATATTTTTTGTTCCCTGTCATTTCGCTGTATTTTCTGTTTGATTTAGCACAGGTTCCCTCTTACGTCATACTCCGAAAGTTCCCTTAGGCATTTGTGCGCATGCGCACTACTCATAAAGGGTGATTTAATAGAGGACGCACAAAAATACAGATTAAAATCATTTATATTTAGGTTAAATATAAGATATGACTTGTAGTGCATGTTAGCTTGCAAATTATGCCCAAGAACATAATTTATTTTGCCATATGTCTTACTAACAAGCAACAATGCCTCTAACCACAGGTCACGTACGAAAAATAATGCCCCGTTTAAGGCATTCCACTCCACTGAAGGTGTGGAGCTGAAAATGAAAATAAATACGGCCTTTTAAAATTTAAATATTCCAGCGATTTCATTCCGTCAACCCCTTAGAACACAGCAAGAGCTAAACTCAGGTGTTTGCAAGTAGTTTTATTTAAAACGGAGAGAGCTGCCTTCAGCCAGTGTTTTCTGTTGTACTGACATGAGAGTCAAGGCTCCGAGCTCTCGGTCTGCGAACTACATCACTAAGCCTCTTTTAAAAGCATTTAAATAAAAACAGTCCAGCGACTGTACACAATGTAAACAGATTATCATTTTAAAGAGCTAAGCGCATATGAGCTGTTTTATGTGGTTTACGGATGAGCTTCGGGGCTGGCGTTTCTTCGTCCGTGTTCACAAAACTACATATTTTAAAAGCATTAAAAAAAAAAAAAAACACTTCAGCGATTGAACAATAATAGTAGATTAGTGTATTTAAAACGTTAAAATGCTTGCTTATTTGTGCTGCATTTTTGTGGAAACGAATAAGCTAGTAAAGACTGTTTCATATGGTCTCATCGTTTGAACCACGTTAGTTCAACAAAGTACGGCTGTTGTTAAAGACCTCACCAACTAATAACTTATGCTATTTAACTGATTAGAGTTCTCAAAAAAAAATGCAACTGTATTGAACATATAATCACTCATTTAATATTTTTTGTTCCCTGTCATTTCGCTGTATTTTCTGTTTGATTTAGCACAGGTTCCCTCTTACGTCATACTCCGAAAGCTCCCTTAGGCATTTGTGCGCATGCGCACTACTCATAAAGGGTGATTTAATAGAGGACGCACAAAAATACAGATTAAAATCATTTATATTTAGGTTAAATATAAGATATGACTTGTAGAGCATGTTAGCTTGCAAATTATGCCCAAGAACATAATTTATTATGCCATATGTCTTACTAACAAGCAACAATGCCTCTAACCACAGGTCACGTACGAAAAATAATGCCCCGTTTAAGGCATATCCACTGAAGGTGTGGAGCTGAAAATGAAAATAAATACGGCCTTTTAAAATTTAAATGTTCCAGCGATTTCATTCCGTCAACCCCTTAGAACACAGCAAGAGCTAAACTCAGGTGTTTGCAAGTAGTTTTATTTAAAACGGAGAGAGCTGCCTTCAGCCAGTGTTTTCTGTTGTACTGACATGAGAGTCAAGGCTCCGAGCTCTCGGTCTGCGAACTACATCACTAAGCCTCTTTTAAAAGCATTTAAATAAAAACAGTCCAGCGACTGTACACAATGTAAACAGATTATCATTTTAAAGAGCTAAGCGCATATGAGCTGTTTTATGTGGTTTACGGATGAGCTTCGTGGCTGGCGTTTCTTCGTCCGTGTTCACAAAACTATATATTTTAAAGGCATTAAAAAAAAAAAAAAAAAAAAAAAAAACAATTCAGCGATTGAACAATAATAGTAGATTAGTGTATTTAAAACGTTAAAATGCTTGCTTATTTGTGCTGCATTTTTGTGGAAACGAATAAGCTAGTAAAGACTGTTTCATATGGTCTCATCGTTTGAACCACGTTAGTTCAACAAAGTACGGCTGTTGTTAAAGACCTCACCAACTAATAACTTATGCTATTTAACTGATTAGAGTTCTCAAAAAAATGCAACTGTATTGAACATATAATCACTCATTTAATATTTTTTGTTCCCTGTCATTTCGCTGTATTTTCTGTTTGATTTAGCACAGGTTCCCTCTTACGTCATACTCCGAAAGTTCCCTTAGGCATTTGTGCGCATGCGCACTACTCATAAAGGGTGATTTAATAGAGGATGCACAAAAATACAGATTAAAATCATTTATATTTAGGTTAAATATAAGATATGACTTGTAGTGCATGTTAGCTTGCAAATTATGCCCAAGAACATAATTTATTATGCCATATGTCTTACTAACAAGCAACAATGCCTCTAACCACAGGTCACGTACGAAAAATAATGCCCCGTTTAAGGCATTCCACTCCACTGAAGGTGTGGAGCTGAAAATGAAAATAAATACGGCCTTTTAAAATTTAAATGTTCCAGCGATTTCATTCCGTCAACCCCTTAGAACACAGCAAGAGCTAAACTCAGGTGTTTGCAAGTAGTTTTATTTAAAACGGAGAGAGCTGCCTTCAGCCAGTGTTTTCTGTTGTACTGACATGAGAGTCAAGGCTCCGAGCTCTCGGTCTGCGAACTACATCACTAAGCCTCTTTTAAAAGCATTTAAATAAAAACAGTCCAGGGACTGTACACAATGTAAACAGATTATCATTTTAAAGAGCTAAGCGCATATGAGCTGTTTTATGTGGTTTACGGATGAGCTTCGGGGCTGGCGTTTCTTCGTCCGTGTTCACAAAACTATATATTTTAAAGGCATTAAAAAAAAAAACACTTCAGCGATTGAACAATAATAGTAGATTAGTGTATTTAAAACGTTAAAATGCTTGCTTATTTGTGCTGCATTTTTGTGGAAACGAATAAGCTAGTAAAGACTGTTTCATATGGTCTCATCGTTTGAACCACGTTAGTTCAACAAAGTACGGCTGTTGTTAAAGACCTCACCAACTAATAACTTATGCTATTTAACTGATTAGAGTTCTCAAAAAAATGCAACTGTATTGAACATATAATCACTCATTTAATATTTTTTGTTCCCTGTCATTTCGCTGTATTTTCTGTTTGATTTAGCACAGGTTCCCTCTTACGTCATACTCCGAAAGTTCCCTTAGGCATTTGTGCGCATGCGCACTACTCATAAAGGGTGATTTAATAGAGGACGCACAAAAATACAGATTAGAATCATTTATATTTAGGTTAAATATAAGATATGACTTGTAGTGCATGTTAGCTTGCAAATTATGCCCAAGAACATAATTTATTATGCCATATGTCTTACTAACAAGCAACAATGCCTCTAACCACAGGTCACGTACGAAAAATAATGCCCCGTTTTAGGCATATCCACTGAAGGTGTGGAGCGGAAAATGAAAATAAATACGGCCTTTTAAAATGTAAATGTTCCAGCGATTTCATTCCGTCAACCCCTTAGAACACAGCAAGAGCTAAACTCAGGTGTTTGCAAGTAATTTTATTTAAAACGGAGAGAGCTGCCTTCAGCCAGTGTTTTCTGTTGTACTGACATGAGAGTCAAGGCTCCGAGCTCTCGGTCTGCGAACTACATCACTAAGCCTCTTTTAAAAGCATTTAAATAAAAACAGTCCAGCGACTGTACACAATGTAAACAGATTATCATTTTAAAGAGCTAAGCGCATATGAGCTGTTTTATGTGGTTTACGGATGAGCTTCGGGGCTGGCGTTTCTTCGTCCGTGTTCACAAAACTACATATTTTAAAGGCATTAAAATAAATAAATAAAAAAAAAAAAACACTTCAGCGATTGAACAATAATAGTAGATTAGTGTATTTAAAACGTTAAAATGCTTGCTTATTTGTGCTGCATTTTTGTGGAAACGAATAAGCTAGTAAAGACTGTTTCATATGGTCTCATCGTTTGAACCACGTTAGTTCAACAAAGTACGGCTGTTGTTAAAGACCTCACCAACTAATAACTTATGCTATTTAACTGATTAGAGTTCTCAAAAAAATGCAACTGTATTGAACATATAATCACTCATTTAATATTTTTTGTTCCCTGTCATTTCGCTGTATTTTCTGTTTGATTTAGCACAGGTTCCCTCTTACGTCATACTCCGAAAGTTCCCTTAGGCATTTGTGCGCATGCGCACTACTCATAAAGGGTGATTTAATAGAGGACGCACAAAAATACAGATTAGAATCATTTATATTTAGGTTAAATATAAGATATGACTTGTAGTGCATGTTAGCTTGCAAATTATGCCCAAGAACATAATTTATTATGCCATATGTCTTACTAACAAGCAACAATGCCTCTAACCACAGGTCACGTACGAAAAATAATGCCCCGTTTAAGGCATTCCACTCCACTGAAGGTGTGGAGCTGAAAATGAAAATAAATACGGCCTTTTAAAATTTAAATGTTCCAGCGATTTCATTCCGTCAACCCCTTAGAACACAGCAAGAGCTAAACTCAGGTGTTTGCAAGTAGTTTTATTTAAAACGGAGAGAGCTGCCTTCAGCCAGTGTTTTCTGTTGTACTGACATGAGAGTCAAGGCTCCGAGCTCTCGGTCTGCGAACTACATCACTAAGCCTCTTTTAAAAGCATTTAAATAAAAACAGTCCAGCGACTGTACACAATGTAAACAGATTATCATTTTAAAGAGCTAAGCGCATATGAGCTGTTTTATGTGGTTTACGGATGAGCTTCGGGCCTGGCGTTTCTTCGTCCGTGTTCACAAAACTACATATTTTAAAGGCATTAAAATAAATAAATAATAAAAAAAACACTTCAGCGATTGAACAATAATAGTAGATTAGTGTATTTAAAACGTTAAAATGCTTGCTTATTTGTGCTGCATTTTTGTGGAAACGAATAAGCTAGTAAAGACTGTTTCATATGGTCTCATCGTTTGAACCACGTTAGTTCAACAAAGTACGGCTGTTGTTAAAGACCTCACCAACTAATAACTTATGCTATTTAACTGATTAGAGTTCTCAAAAAAATGCAACTGTATTGAACATATAATCACTCATTTAATATTTTTTGTTCCCTGTCATTTCGCTGTATTTTCTGTTTGATTTAGCACAGGTTCCCTCTTACGTCATACTCCGAAAGTTCCCTTAGGCATTTGTGCGCATGCGCACTACTCATAAAGGGTGATTTAATAGAGGACGCACAAAAATACAGATTAAAATCATTTATATTTAGGTTAAATATAAGATATGACTTGTAGTGCATGTTAGCTTGCAAATTATGCCCAAGAACATAATTTATTTTGCCATATGTCTTACTAACAAGCAACAATGCCTCTAACCACAGGTCACGTACGAAAAATAATGCCCCGTTTAAGGCATTCCACTCCACTGAAGGTGTGGAGCTGAAAATGAAAATAAATACGGCCTTTTAAAATTTAAATATTCCAGCGATTTCATTCCGTCAACCCCTTAGAACACAGCAAGAGCTAAACTCAGGTGTTTGCAAGTAGTTTTATTTAAAACGGAGAGAGCTGCCTTCAGCCAGTGTTTTCTGTTGTACTGACATGAGAGTCAAGGCTCCGAGCTCTCGGTCTGCGAACTACATCACTAAGCCTCTTTTAAAAGCATTTAAATAAAAACAGTCCAGCGACTGTACACAATGTAAACAGATTATCATTTTAAAGAGCTAAGCGCATATGAGCTGTTTTATGTGGTTTACGGATGAGCTTCGGGGCTGGCGTTTCTTCGTCCGTGTTCACAAAACTACATATTTTAAAAGCATTAAAAAAAAAAAAAAACACTTCAGCGATTGAACAATAATAGTAGATTAGTGTATTTAAAACGTTAAAATGCTTGCTTATTTGTGCTGCATTTTTGTGGAAACGAATAAGCTAGTAAAGACTGTTTCATATGGTCTCATCGTTTGAACCACGTTAGTTCAACAAAGTACGGCTGTTGTTAAAGACCTCACCAACTAATAACTTATGCTATTTAACTGATTAGAGTTCTCAAAAAAAATGCAACTGTATTGAACATATAATCACTCATTTAATATTTTTTGTTCCCTGTCATTTCGCTGTATTTTCTGTTTGATTTAGCACAGGTTCCCTCTTACGTCATACTCCGAAAGCTCCCTTAGGCATTTGTGCGCATGCGCACTACTCATAAAGGGTGATTTAATAGAGGACGCACAAAAATACAGATTAAAATCATTTATATTTAGGTTAAATATAAGATATGACTTGTAGAGCATGTTAGCTTGCAAATTATGCCCAAGAACATAATTTATTATGCCATATGTCTTACTAACAAGCAACAATGCCTCTAACCACAGGTCACGTACGAAAAATAATGCCCCGTTTAAGGCATATCCACTGAAGGTGTGGAGCTGAAAATGAAAATAAATACGGCCTTTTAAAATTTAAATGTTCCAGCGATTTCATTCCGTCAACCCCTTAGAACACAGCAAGAGCTAAACTCAGGTGTTTGCAAGTAGTTTTATTTAAAACGGAGAGAGCTGCCTTCAGCCAGTGTTTTCTGTTGTACTGACATGAGAGTCAAGGCTCCGAGCTCTCGGTCTGCGAACTACATCACTAAGCCTCTTTTAAAAGCATTTAAATAAAAACAGTCCAGCGACTGTACACAATGTAAACAGATTATCATTTTAAAGAGCTAAGCGCATATGAGCTGTTTTATGTGGTTTACGGATGAGCTTCGTGGCTGGCGTTTCTTCGTCCGTGTTCACAAAACTATATATTTTAAAGGCATTAAAAAAAAAAAAAAAAAAAAAAAAAACAATTCAGCGATTGAACAATAATAGTAGATTAGTGTATTTAAAACGTTAAAATGCTTGCTTATTTGTGCTGCATTTTTGTGGAAACGAATAAGCTAGTAAAGACTGTTTCATATGGTCTCATCGTTTGAACCACGTTAGTTCAACAAAGTACGGCTGTTGTTAAAGACCTCACCAACTAATAACTTATGCTATTTAACTGATTAGAGTTCTCAAAAAAATGCAACTGTATTGAACATATAATCACTCATTTAATATTTTTTGTTCCCTGTCATTTCGCTGTATTTTCTGTTTGATTTAGCACAGGTTCCCTCTTACGTCATACTCCGAAAGTTCCCTTAGGCATTTGTGCGCATGCGCACTACTCATAAAGGGTGATTTAATAGAGGATGCACAAAAATACAGATTAAAATCATTTATATTTAGGTTAAATATAAGATATGACTTGTAGTGCATGTTAGCTTGCAAATTATGCCCAAGAACATAATTTATTATGCCATATGTCTTACTAACAAGCAACAATGCCTCTAACCACAGGTCACGTACGAAAAATAATGCCCCGTTTAAGGCATTCCACTCCACTGAAGGTGTGGAGCTGAAAATGAAAATAAATACGGCCTTTTAAAATTTAAATGTTCCAGCGATTTCATTCCGTCAACCCCTTAGAACACAGCAAGAGCTAAACTCAGGTGTTTGCAAGTAGTTTTATTTAAAACGGAGAGAGCTGCCTTCAGCCAGTGTTTTCTGTTGTACTGACATGAGAGTCAAGGCTCCGAGCTCTCGGTCTGCGAACTACATCACTAAGCCTCTTTTAAAAGCATTTAAATAAAAACAGTCCAGGGACTGTACACAATGTAAACAGATTATCATTTTAAAGAGCTAAGCGCATATGAGCTGTTTTATGTGGTTTACGGATGAGCTTCGGGGCTGGCGTTTCTTCGTCCGTGTTCACAAAACTATATATTTTAAAGGCATTAAAAAAAAAAACACTTCAGCGATTGAACAATAATAGTAGATTAGTGTATTTAAAACGTTAAAATGCTTGCTTATTTGTGCTGCATTTTTGTGGAAACGAATAAGCTAGTAAAGACTGTTTCATATGGTCTCATCGTTTGAACCACGTTAGTTCAACAAAGTACGGCTGTTGTTAAAGACCTCACCAACTAATAACTTATGCTATTTAACTGATTAGAGTTCTCAAAAAAATGCAACTGTATTGAACATATAATCACTCATTTAATATTTTTTGTTCCCTGTCATTTCGCTGTATTTTCTGTTTGATTTAGCACAGGTTCCCTCTTACGTCATACTCCGAAAGTTCCCTTAGGCATTTGTGCGCATGCGCACTACTCATAAAGGGTGATTTAATAGAGGACGCACAAAAATACAGATTAGAATCATTTATATTTAGGTTAAATATAAGATATGACTTGTAGTGCATGTTAGCTTGCAAATTATGCCCAAGAACATAATTTATTATGCCATATGTCTTACTAACAAGCAACAATGCCTCTAACCACAGGTCACGTACGAAAAATAATGCCCCGTTTTAGGCATATCCACTGAAGGTGTGGAGCGGAAAATGAAAATAAATACGGCCTTTTAAAATGTAAATGTTCCAGCGATTTCATTCCGTCAACCCCTTAGAACACAGCAAGAGCTAAACTCAGGTGTTTGCAAGTAATTTTATTTAAAACGGAGAGAGCTGCCTTCAGCCAGTGTTTTCTGTTGTACTGACATGAGAGTCAAGGCTCCGAGCTCTCGGTCTGCGAACTACATGGGTCATTCTACAGAAACGTCCACTTTTCTGTCCCTAGACTTTGCAGAAGTATTACAATTGAAATACACATTAGGGTTACAATTTTTTTATATTTTAAGATAAAACCATATGTTATTTGAACAATTACACCTTCCTGAGCCATCAACTTGGCTTTTTTTTTTTATTATTACCTTTTTATTATTCCAAGTACCACAAAACGGCTTGTCCCCACAGCCATGTACAGAGGGAAAGTGCTTTATTTTGAGGTCAAAAACAGGATTTTCAACCATTTAAAATACTAAAGTATATTCATAACTATCAAATATACAATGTTAATGCCATAACAAAACTAAATACCGAATAAATATTATAAAATAAATAATGAAAACAGTTGTCCCCTAAAGTTGTGTCACTGGTGTTACCGCTTAACAAAAGTCCTTTATTTTGAAATAAAAAAATCACACTGTTGGCAGCACTCAACTTCCTCCTTCCCATTTCCTCAAGATCCATGAAGGCAGGCACATGGTAAGTTCACTGTTCCTTTCAATTATCAGAAATTTTCTCATTTATCTCATGATTTCATATGAAGCTTTTAGTTGACGTCACTGGTGTTAAGTACTTTATTGTTAGGGAATTTGAAAAAACTAGAGTAAAAATGGATAAAACTATTTCATTTAGTAAGTATACCATGATTGACAACATGTGGTTTGATACCCAGCAGCAGCCATTTTGTAAAATGCATTTTTCATGAAAATTGTCACTGGTGTTACTGTCACTGGTGTTACCTTCCTTATGAGTAACACCAGTGACGAACAGTAACACCAGTGACTCTCATATTAGATGAACTTAATTCAAAGCTATTCAGTTAGTAATTTTTGCATAAAAAAGCACTAAGATTTTATGATTTTAACTTTTCTTTATCATTGTTACTCTTGTAGCTACTGGTGAAATTGATAAAGCAGGCAATGATTTTAGACCGAGTGTCATTGAACAGCATCACAGTGGGCAATGGTGTGTTGTGCAATATGATGATGATCCCTACCCTGGCATCATCCTGGAGGTGGAGGAAAACAATGTGAAAGTCAAATGCATGCACCGCAATGGAGTGAATAAGTTTTTCTGGCCCAACCCCAGAAATGATGTGAACTGGTACAACGATGACCAGATCATGTGCCTGATTCCAGAGCCCCAGGCACTGAATAAGCGTTCCGTTCAAATTGATAAACGGTCCTGGGAGTTCATTATGGCACAGCTGGGCAAGTAAATTAAGGCATGAAATGAAATGAGGACAGTTTTCAAAGTTTACTCTTAGTCATGACCAAGTGTAGACATAAAATAATAGCGAACAATTGCAGTTTTAATTCAGATATTAAAATGATGTTTATGTTCTTTTACTAACTGTGTTCGCTAGTTGAAAAATGTAAATAGTAATTGTTAATTATATTTGAAGAATGGCTTATTGTTTTATGAATGTCACTGGTGTTACATAGTGTCACTGGTGTTACTGTGTGTTTTTTTCTTTCACATTCTATAAAATCTGTCTTTTATTACATGATAATAATTTTACATATGTTAAATTCTGCTTAACTCAAGAGTTATGATTTAAAGGATTGCAATTGTTACTTGTTTTCAACTGTTTTTCAAATATTTTCAGTTTTATAGCAAATAAATGTTGTTGCAGATGAAATAAACATTGTTTAGTCACACTTTTAATAAACCTGATTAATATAAATAAAGCATAATCTCCTTATTTTTTGCATTATCATTCTTTTTATGTAACTCTGACTACATGTGCTGAAAAAAAGAGAAATAAAATTTCATAAAAAAACTTTAAAATTGCCAAAGATTTAGGGTAACACCAGTGACAAAAAAGGGTGCATGCAGACTTTAAATAAATGTGCAAAAAATATAAAACATCATTAAGCTGACCTTTATGTGTATTTATAAAGCCAAAAGGTAATATAATAATGTGGTCTAAGTTTAAATGTTAAAAAAAGAAAAAAAAATTAAGACATTTTCCCATCCCAAAAATGGACGTTTCTGTAGAATGACCCACATCACTAAGCCTCTTTTAAAAGCATTTAAATAAAAACAGTCCAGCGACTGTACACAATGTAAACAGATTATCATTTTAAAGAGCTAAGCGCATATGAGCTGTTTTATGTGGTTTACGGATGAGCTTCGGGGCTGGCGTTTCTTCGTCCGTGTTCACAAAACTACATATTTTAAAGGCATTAAAATAAATAAATAAAAAAAAAAAAACACTTCAGCGATTGAACAATAATAGTAGATTAGTGTATTTAAAACGTTAAAATGCTTGCTTATTTGTGCTGCATTTTTGTGGAAACGAATAAGCTAGTAAAGACTGTTTCATATGGTCTCATCGTTTGAACCACGTTAGTTCAACAAAGTACGGCTGTTGTTAAAGACCTCACCAACTAATAACTTATGCTATTTAACTGATTAGAGTTCTCAAAAAAATGCAACTGTATTGAACATATAATCACTCATTTAATATTTTTTGTTCCCTGTCATTTCGCTGTATTTTCTGTTTGATTTAGCACAGGTTCCCTCTTACGTCATACTCAGAAAGTTCCCTTAGGCATTTGTGCGCATGCGCACTACTCATAAAGGGTGATTTAATAGAGGACGCACAAAAATACAGATTAAAATCATTTATATTTAGGTTAAATATAAGATATGACTTGTAGTGCATGTTAGCTTGCAAATTATGCCCAAGAACATAATTTATTATGCCATATGTCTTACTAACAAGCAACAATGCCTCTAACCACAGGTCACGTACGAAAAATAATGCCCCGTTTAAGGCATTCCACTCCACTGAAGGTGTGGAGCGGAAAATGAAAATAAATACGGCCTTTTAAAATTTAAATGTTCCAGCGATTTCATTCCGTCAACCCCTTAGAACACAGCAAGAGCTAAACTCAGGTGTTTGCAAGTAATTTTATTTAAAACGGAGAGAGCTGCCTTCAGCCAGTGTTTTCTGTTGTACTGACATGAGAGTCAAGGCTCCGAGCTCTCGGTCTGCGAACTACATCACTAAGCCTCTTTTAAAAGCATTTAAATAAAAACAGTCCAGCGACTGTACACAATGTAAACAGATTATCATTTTAAAGAGCTAAGCGCATATGAGCTGTTTTATGTGGTTTACGGATGAGCTTCGGGGCTGGCGTTTCTTCGTCCGTGTTCACAAAACTACATATTTTAAAGGCATTAAAATAAATAAATAATAAAAAAAAAAAAACACTTCAGCGATTGAACAATAATAGTAGATTAGTGTATTTAAAACGTTAAAATGCTTGCTTATTTGTGCTGCATTTTTGTGGAAACGAATAAGCTAGTAAAGACTGTTTCATATGGTCTCATCGTTTGAACCACGTTAGTTCAACAAAGTACGGCTGTTGTTAAAGACCTCACCAACTAATAACTTATGCTATTTAACTGATTAGAGTTCTCAAAAAAAATGCAACTGTATTGAACATATAATCACTCATTTAATATTTTTTGTTCCCTGTCATTTCGCTGTATTTTCTGTTTGATTTAGCACAGGTTCCCTCTTACGTCATACTCCGAAAGCTCCCTTAGGCATTTGTGCGCATGCGCACTACTCATAAAGGGTGATTTAATAGAGGACGCACAAAAATACAGATTAAAATCATTTATATTTAGGTTAAATATAAGATATGACTTGTAGAGCATGTTAGCTTGCAAATTATGCCCAAGAACATAATTTATTATGCCATATGTCTTACTAACAAGCAACAATGCCTCTAACCACAGGTCACGTACGAAAAATAATGCCCCGTTTAAGGCATATCCACTGAAGGTGTGGAGCTGAAAATGAAAATAAATAGGGCCTTTTAAAATTTAAATGTTCCAGCGATTTCATTCCGTCAACCCCTTAGAACACAGCAAGAGCTAAACTCAGGTGTTTGCAAGTAGTTTTATTTAAAACGGAGAGAGCTGCCTTCAGCCAGTGTTTTCTGTTGTACTGACATGAGAGTCAAGGCTCCGAGCTCTCGGTCTGCGAACTACATCACTAAGCCTCTTTTAAAAGCATTTAAATAAAAACAGTCCAGCGACTGTACACAATGTAAACAGATTATCATTTTAAAGAGCTAAGCGCATATGAGCTGTTTTATGTGGTTTACGGATGAGCTTCGTGGCTGGCGTTTCTTCGTCCGTGTTCACAAAACTATATATTTTAAAGGCATTAAAAAAAAAAAAAAAAAAAAAAAAAAAAAACAATTCAGCGATTGAACAATAATAGTAGATTAGTGTATTTAAAACGTTAAAATGCTTGCTTATTTGTGCTGCATTTTTGTGGAAACGAATAAGCTAGTAAAGACTGTTTCATATGGTCTCATCGTTTGAACCACGTTAGTTCAACAAAGTACGGCTGTTGTTAAAGACCTCACCAACTAATAACTTATGCTATTTAACTGATTAGAGTTCTCAAAAAAATGCAACTGTATTGAACATATAATCACTCATTTAATATTTTTTGTTCCCTGTCATTTCGCTGTATTTTCTGTTTGATTTAGCACAGGTTCCCTCTTACGTCATACTCCGAAAGTTCCCTTAGGCATTTGTGCGCATGCGCACTACTCATAAAGGGTGATTTAATAGAGGATGCACAAAAATACAGATTAAAATCATTTATATTTAGGTTAAATATAAGATATGACTTGTAGTGCATGTTAGCTTGCAAATTATGCCCAAGAACATAATTTATTATGCCATATGTCTTACTAACAAGCAACAATGCCTCTAACCACAGGTCACGTACGAAAAATAATGCCCCGTTTAAGGCATTCCACTCCACTGAAGGTGTGGAGCTGAAAATGAAAATAAATACGGCCTTTTAAAATTTAAATGTTCCAGCGATTTCATTCCGTCAACCCCTTAGAACACAGCAAGAGCTAAACTCAGGTGTTTGCAAGTAGTTTTATTTAAAACGGAGAGAGCTGCCTTCAGCCAGTGTTTTCTGTTGTACTGACATGAGAGTCAAGGCTCCGAGCTCTCGGTCTGCGAACTACATCACTAAGCCTCTTTTAAAAGCATTTAAATAAAAACAGTCCAGGGACTGTACACAATGTAAACAGATTATCATTTTAAAGAGCTAAGCGCATATGAGCTGTTTTATGTGGTTTACGGATGAGCTTCGGGGCTGGCGTTTCTTCGTCCGTGTTCACAAAACTATATATTTTAAAGGCATTAAAAAAAAAAAAACACTTCAGCGATTGAACAATAATAGTAGATTAGTGTATTTAAAACGTTAAAATGCTTGCTTATTTGTGCTGCATTTTTGTGGAAACGAATAAGCTAGTAAAGACTGTTTCATATGGTCTCATCGTTTGAACCACGTTAGTTCAACAAAGTACGGCTGTTGTTAAAGACCTCACCAACTAATAACTTATGCTATTTAACTGATTAGAGTTCTCAAAAAAATGCAACTGTATTGAACATATAATCACTCATTTAATATTTTTTGTTCCCTGTCATTTCGCTGTATTTTCTGTTTGATTTAGCACAGGTTCCCTCTTACGTCATACTCCGAAAGTTCCCTTAGGCATTTGTGCGCATGCGCACTACTCATAAAGGGTGATTTAATAGAGGACGCACAAAAATACAGATTAGAATCATTTATATTTAGGTTAAATATAAGATATGACTTGTAGTGCATGTTAGCTTGCAAATTATGCCCAAGAACATAATTTATTATGCCATATGTCTTACTAACAAGCAACAATGCCTCTAACCACAGGTCACGTACGAAAAATAATGCCCCGTTTTAGGCATATCCACTGAAGGTGTGGAGCGGAAAATGAAAATAAATACGGCCTTTTAAAATGTAAATGTTCCAGCGATTTCATTCCGTCAACCCCTTAGAACACAGCAAGAGCTAAACTCAGGTGTTTGCAAGTAATTTTATTTAAAACGGAGAGAGCTGCCTTCAGCCAGTGTTTTCTGTTGTACTGACATGAGAGTCAAGGCTCCGAGCTCTCGGTCTGCGAACTACATCACTAAGCCTCTTTTAAAAGCATTTAAATAAAAACAGTCCAGCGACTGTACACAATGTAAACAGATTATCATTTTAAAGAGCTAAGCGCATATGAGCTGTTTTATGTGGTTTACGGATGAGCTTCGGGGCTGGCGTTTCTTCGTCCGTGTTCACAAAACTACATATTTTAAAGGCATTAAAATAAATAAATAAAAAAAAAAAACACTTCAGCGATTGAACAATAATAGTAGATTAGTGTATTTAAAACGTTAAAATGCTTGCTTATTTGTGCTGCATTTTTGTGGAAACGAATAAGCTAGTAAAGACTGTTTCATATGGTCTCATCGTTTGAACCACGTTAGTTCAACAAAGTACGGCTGTTGTTAAAGACCTCACCAACTAATAACTTATGCTATTTAACTGATTAGAGTTCTCAAAAAAATGCAACTGTATTGAACATATAATCACTCATTTAATATTTTTTGTTCCCTGTCATTTCGCTGTATTTTCTGTTTGATTTAGCACAGGTTCCCTCTTACGTCATACTCAGAAAGTTCCCTTAGGCATTTGTGCGCATGCGCACTACTCATAAAGGGTGATTTAATAGAGGACGCACAAAAATACAGATTAAAATCATTTATATTTAGGTTAAATATAAGATATGACTTGTAGTGCATGTTAGCTTGCAAATTATGCCCAAGAACATAATTTATTATGCCATATGTCTTACTAACAAGCAACAATGCCTCTAACCACAGGTCACGTACGAAAAATAATGCCCCGTTTAAGGCATTCCACTCCACTGAAGGTGTGGAGCGGAAAATGAAAATAAATACGGCCTTTTAAAATTTAAATGTTCCAGCGATTTCATTCCGTCAACCCCTTAGAACACAGCAAGAGCTAAACTCAGGTGTTTGCAAGTAATTTTATTTAAAACGGAGAGAGCTGCCTTCAGCCAGTGTTTTCTGTTGTACTGACATGAGAGTCAAGGCTCCGAGCTCTCGGTCTGCGAACTACATCACTAAGCCTCTTTTAAAAGCATTTAAATAAAAACAGTCCAGCGACTGTACACAATGTAAACAGATTATCATTTTAAAGAGCTAAGCGCATATGAGCTGTTTTATGTGGTTTACGGATGAGCTTCGGGGCTGGCGTTTCTTCGTCCGTGTTCACAAAACTACATATTTTAAAGGCATTAAAATAAATAAATAAAAAAAAAAAAAAAAACACTTCAGCGATTGAACAATAATAGTAGATTAGTGTATTTAAAACGTTAAAATGCTTGCTTATTTGTGCTGCATTTTTGTGGAAACGAATAAGCTAGTAAAGACTGTTTCATATGGTCTCATCGTTTGAACCACGTTAGTTCAACAAAGTACGGCTGTTGTTAAAGACCTCACCAACTAATAACTTATGCTATTTAACTGATTAGAGTTCTCAAAAAAAATGCAACTGTATTGAACATATAATCACTCATTTAATATTTTTTGTTCCCTGTCATTTCGCTGTATTTTCTGTTTGATTTAGCACAGGTTCCCTCTTACGTCATACTCCGAAAGCTCCCTTAGGCATTTGTGCGCATGCGCACTACTCATAAAGGGTGATTTAATAGAGGACGCACAAAAATACAGATTAAAATCATTTATATTTAGGTTAAATATAAGATATGACTTGTAGAGCATGTTAGCTTGCAAATTATGCCCAAGAACATAATTTATTATGCCATATGTCTTACTAACAAGCAACAATGCCTCTAACCACAGGTCACGTACGAAAAATAATGCCCCGTTTAAGGCATATCCACTGAAGGTGTGGAGCTGAAAATGAAAATAAATACGGCCTTTTAAAATTTATATGTTCCAGCGATTTCATTCCGTCAACCCCTTAGAACACAGCAAGAGCTAAACTCAGGTGTTTGCAAGTAGTTTTATTTAAAACGGAGAGAGCTGCCTTCAGCCAGTGTTTTCTGTTGTACTGACATGAGAGTCAAGGCTCCGAGCTCTCGGTCTGCGAACTACATCACTAAGCCTCTTTTAAAAGCATTTAAATAAAAACAGTCCAGCGACTGTACACAATGTAAACAGATTATCATTTTAAAGAGCTAAGCGCATATGAGCTGTTTTATGTGGTTTACGGATGAGCTTCGTGGCTGGCGTTTCTTCGTCCGTGTTCACAAAACTGTATATTTTAAAGGCATTAAAAAAAAAAAAAAAAAAAAAAAAAAAAAAATTCAGCGATTGAACAATAATAGTAGGTTAGTGTATTTAAAACGTTAAAATGCTTGCTTATTTGTGCTGCATTTTTGTGGAAACGAATAAGCTAGTAAAGACTGTTTCATATGGTCTCATCGTTTGAACCACGTTAGTTCAACAAAGTACGGCTGTTGTTAAAGACCTCACCAACTAATAACTTATGCTATTTAACTGATTAGAGTTCTCAAAAAAATGCAACTGTATTGAACATATAATCACTCATTTAATATTTTTTGTTCCCTGTCATTTCGCTGTATTTTCTGTTTGATTTAGCACAGGTTCCCTCTTACGTCATACTCCGAAAGTTCCCTTAGGCATTTGTGCGCATGCGCACTACTCATAAAGGGTGATTTAATAGAGGACGCACAAAAATACAGATTAAAATCATTTATATTTAGGTTAAATATAAGATATGACTTGTAGTGCATGTTAGCTTGCAAATTATGCCCAAGAACATAATTTATTATGCCATATGTCTTACTAACAAGCAACAATGCCTCTAACCACAGGTCACGTACGAAAAATAATGCCCCGTTTAAGGCATTCCACTCCACTGAAGGTGTGGAGCTGAAAATGAAAATAAATACGGCCTTTTAAAATTTAAATGTTCCAGCGATTTCATTCCGTCAACCCCTTAGAACACAGCAAGAGCTAAACTCAGGTGTTTGCAAGTAGTTTTATTTAAAACGGAGAGAGCTGCCTTCAGCCAGTGTTTTCTGTTGTACTGACATGAGAGTCAAGGCTCCGAGCTCTCGGTCTGCGAACTACATCACTAAGCCACTTTTAAAAGCATTTAAATAAAAACAGTCCAGGGACTGTACACAATGTAAACAGATTATCATTTTAAAGAGCTAAGCGCATATGAGCTGTTTTATGAGGTTTACGGATGAGCTTCGGGGCTGGCGTTTCTTCGTCCGTGTTCACAAAACTATATATTTTAAAGGCATTAAAAAAAAAAACACTTCAGCGATTGAACAATAATAGTAGATTAGTGTATTTAAAACGTTAAAATGCTTGCTTATTTGTGCTGCATTTTTGTGGAAACGAATAAGCTAGTAAAGACTGTTTCATATGGTCTCATCGTTTGAACCACGTTAGTTCAACAAAGTACGGCTGTTGTTAAAGACCTCACCAACTAATAACTTATGCTATTTAACTGATTAGAGTTCTCAAAAAAATGCAACTGTATTGAACATATAATCACTCATTTAATATTTTTTGTTCCCTGTCATTTCGCTGTATTTTCTGTTTGATTTAGCACAGGTTCCCTCTTACGTCATACTCCGAAAGTTCCCTTAGGCATTTGTGCGCATGCGCACTACTCATAAAGGGTGATTTAATAGAGGACGCACAAAAATACAGATTAAAATCATTTATATTTAGGTTAAATATAAGATATGACTTGTAGTGCATGTTAGCTTGCAAATTATGCCCAAGAACATAATTTATTATGCCATATGTCTTACTAACAAGCAACAATGCCTCTAACCACAGGTCACGTACGAAAAATAATGCCCCGTTTAAGGCATTCCACTCCACTGAAGGTGTGGAGCTGAAAATGAAAATAAATACGGCCTTTTAAAATTTAAATGTTCCAGCGATTTCATTCCGTCAACCCCTTAGAACACAGCAAGAGCTAAACTCAGGTGTTTGCAAGTAGTTTTATTTAAAACGGAGAGAGCTGCCTTCAGCCAGTGTTTTCTGTTGTACTGACATGAGAGTCAAGGCTCCGAGCTCTCGGTCTGCGAACTACATCACTAAGCCTCTTTTAAAAGCATTTAAATAAAAACAGTCCAGCGACTGTACACAATGTAAACAGATTATCATTTTAAAGAGCTAAGCGCATATGAGCTGTTTTATGTGGTTTACGGATGAGCTCGGGGCTGGCGTTTCTTCGTCCGTGTTCACAAAACTACATATTTTAAAAGCATTAAAAAAAAAAAAAAAAAAACACTTCAGCGATTGAACAATAATAGTAGATTAGTGTATTTAAAACGTTAAAATGCTTGCTTATTTGTGCTGCATTTTTGTGGAAACGAATAAGCTAGTAAAGACTGTTTCATATGGTCTCATCGTTTGAACCACGTTAGTTCAACAAAGTACGGCTGTTGTTAAAGACCTCACCAACTAATAACTTATGCTATTTAACTGATTAGAGTTCTCAAAAAAATGCAACTGTATTGAACATATAATCACTCATTTAATATTTTTTGTTCCCTGTCATTTCGCTGTATTTTCTGTTTGATTTAGCACAGGTTCCCTCTTACGTCATACTCAGAAAGTTCCCTTAGGCATTTGTGCGCATGCGCACTACTCATAAAGGGTGATTTAATAGAGGACGCACAAAAATACAGATTAAAATCATTTATATTTAGGTTAAATATAAGATATGACTTGTAGTGCATGTTAGCTTGCAAATTATGCCCAAGAACATAATTTATTATGCCATATGTCTTACTAACAAGCAACAATGCCTCTAACCACAGGTCACGTACGAAAAATAATGCCCCGTTTAAGGCATTCCACTCCACTGAAGGTGTGGAGCGGAAAATGAAAATAAATACGGCCTTTTAAAATTTAAATGTTCCAGCGATTTCATTCCGTCAACCCCTTAGAACACAGCAAGAGCTAAACTCAGGTGTTTGCAAGTAATTTTATTTAAAACGGAGAGAGCTGCCTTCAGCCAGTGTTTTCTGTTGTACTGACATGAGAGTCAAGGCTCCGAGCTCTCGGTCTGCGAACTACATCACTAAGCCTCTTTTAAAAGCATTTAAATAAAAACAGTCCAGCGACTGTACACAATGTAAACAGATTATCATTTTAAAGAGCTAAGCGCATATGAGCTGTTTTATGTGGTTTACGGATGAGCTTCGGGGCTGGCGTTTCTTCGTCCGTGTTCACAAAACTACATATTTTAAAGGCATTAAAATAAATAAATAAAAAAAAAAAAACACTTCAGCGATTGAACAATAATAGTAGATTAGTGTATTTAAAACGTTAAAATGCTTGCTTATTTGTGCTGCATTTTTGTGGAAACGAATAAGCTAGTAAAGACTGTTTCATATGGTCTCATCGTTTGAACCACGTTAGTTCAACAAAGTACGGCTGTTGTTAAAGACCTCACCAACTAATAACTTATGCTATTTAACTGATTAGAGTTCTCAAAAAAATGCAACTGTATTGAACATATAATCACTCATTTAATATTTTTTGTTCCCTGTCATTTCGCTGTATTTTCTGTTTGATTTAGCACAGGTTCCCTCTTACGTCATACTCCGAAAGCTCCCTTAGGCATTTGTGCGCATGCGCACTACTCATAAAGGGTGATTTAATAGAGGACGCACAAAAATACAGATTAAAATCATTTATATTTAGGTTAAATATAAGATATGACTTGTAGAGCATGTTAGCTTGCAAATTATGCCCAAGAACATAATTTATTATGCCATATGTCTTACTAACAAGCAACAATGCCTCTAACCACAGGTCACGTACGAAAAATAATGCCCCGTTTAAGGCATATCCACTGAAGGTGTGGAGCTGAAAATGAAAATAAATACGGCCTTTTAAAATTTAAATGTTCCAGCGATTTCATTCCGTCAACCCCTTAGAACACAGCAAGAGCTAAACTCAGGTGTTTGCAAGTAGTTTTATTTAAAACGGAGAGAGCTGCCTTCAGCCAGTGTTTTCTGTTGTACTGACATGAGAGTCAAGGCTCCGAGCTCTCGGTCTGCGAACTACATCACTAAGCCTCTTTTAAAAGCATTTAAATAAAAACAGTCCAGCGACTGTACACAATGTAAACAGATTATCATTTTAAAGAGCTAAGCGCATATGAGCTGTTTTATGTGGTTTACGGATGAGCTTCGTGGCTGGCGTTTCTTCGTCCGTGTTCACAAAACTATATATTTTAAAGGCATTAAAAAAAAAAAAAAAAAACAATTCAGCGATTGAACAATAATAGTAGATTAGTGTATTTAAAACGTTAAAATGCTTGCTTATTTGTGCTGCATTTTTGTGGAAACGAATAAGCTAGTAAAGACTGTTTCATATGGTCTCATCGTTTGAACCACGTTAGTTCAACAAAGTACGGCTGTTGTTAAAGACCTCACCAACTAATAACTTATGCTATTTAACTGATTAGAGTTCTCAAAAAAATGCAACTGTATTGAACATATAATCACTCATTTAATATTTTTTGTTCCCTGTCATTTCGCTGTATTTTCTGTTTGATTTAGCACAGGTTCCCTCTTACGTCATACTCCGAAAGTTCCCTTAGGCATTTGTGCGCATGCGCACTACTCATAAAGGGTGATTTAATAGAGGATGCACAAAAATACAGATTAAAATCATTTATATTTAGGTTAAATATAAGATATGACTTGTAGTGCATGTTAGCTTGCAAATTATGCCCAAGAACATAATTTATTATGCCATATGTCTTACTAACAAGCAACAATGCCTCTAACCACAGGTCACGTACGAAAAATAATGCCCCGTTTAAGGCATTCCACTCCACTGAAGGTGTGGAGCTGAAAATGAAAATAAATACGGCCTTTTAAAATTTAAATGTTCCAGCGATTTCATTCCGTCAACCCCTTAGAACACAGCAAGAGCTAAACTCAGGTGTTTGCAAGTAGTTTTATTTAAAACGGAGAGAGCTGCCTTCAGCCAGTGTTTTCTGTTGTACTGACATGAGAGTCAAGGCTCCGAGCTCTCGGTCTGCGAACTACATCACTAAGCCTCTTTTAAAAGCATTTAAATAAAAACAGTCCAGGGACTGTACACAATGTAAACAGATTATCATTTTAAAGAGCTAAGCGCATATGAGCTGTTTTATGTGGTTTACGGATGAGCTTCGGGGCTGGCGTTTCTTCGTCCGTGTTCACAAAACTATATATTTTAAAGGCATTAAAAAAAAAAACACTTCAGCGATTGAACAATAATAGTAGATTAGTGTATTTAAAACGTTAAAATGCTTGCTTATTTGTGCTGCATTTTTGTGGAAACGAATAAGCTAGTAAAGACTGTTTCATATGGTCTCATCGTTTGAACCACGTTAGTTCAACAAAGTACGGCTGTTGTTAAAGACCTCACCAACTAATAACTTATGCTATTTAACTGATTAGAGTTCTCAAAAAAATGCAACTGTATTGAACATATAATCACTCATTTAATATTTTTTGTTCCCTGTCATTTCGCTGTATTTTCTGTTTGATTTAGCACAGGTTCCCTCTTACGTCATACTCCGAAAGTTCCCTTAGGCATTTGTGCGCATGCGCACTACTCATAAAGGGTGATTTAATAGAGGACGCACAAAAATACAGATTAGAATCATTTATATTTAGGTTAAATATAAGATATGACTTGTAGTGCATGTTAGCTTGCAAATTATGCCCAAGAACATAATTTATTATGCCATATGTCTTACTAACAAGCAACAATGCCTCTAACCACAGGTCACGTACGAAAAATAATGCCCCGTTTAAGGCATTCCACTCCACTGAAGGTGTGGAGCTGAAAATGAAAATAAATACGGCCTTTTAAAATTTAAATGTTCCAGCGATTTCATTCCGTCAACCCCTTAGAACACAGCAAGAGCTAAACTCAGGTGTTTGCAAGTAGTTTTATTTAAAACGGAGAGAGCTGCCTTCAGCCAGTGTTTTCTGTTGTACTGACATGAGAGTCAAGGCTCCGAGCTCTCGGTCTGCGAACTACATCACTAAGCCTCTTTTAAAAGCATTTAAATAAAAACAGTCCAGCGACTGTACACAATGTAAACAGATTATCATTTTAAAGAGCTAAGCGCATATGAGCTGTTTTATGTGGTTTACGGATGAGCTTCGGGCCTGGCGTTTCTTCGTCCGTGTTCACAAAACTACATATTTTAAAGGCATTAAAATAAATAAATAATAAAAAAAACACTTCAGCGATTGAACAATAATAGTAGATTAGTGTATTTAAAACGTTAAAATGCTTGCTTATTTGTGCTGCATTTTTGTGGAAACGAATAAGCTAGTAAAGACTGTTTCATATGGTCTCATCGTTTGAACCACGTTAGTTCAACAAAGTACGGCTGTTGTTAAAGACCTCACCAACTAATAACTTATGCTATTTAACTGATTAGAGTTCTCAAAAAAATGCAACTGTATTGAACATATAATCACTCATTTAATATTTTTTGTTCCCTGTCATTTCGCTGTATTTTCTGTTTGATTTAGCACAGGTTCCCTCTTACGTCATACTCCAAAAGTTCCCTTAGGCATTTGTGCGCATGCGCACTACTCATAAAGGGTGATTTAATAGAGGACGCACAAAAATACAGATTAAAATCATTTATATTTAGGTTAAATATAAGATATGACTTGTAGAGCATGTTAGCTTGCAAATTATGCCCAAGAACATAATTTATTATGCCATATGTCTTACTAACAAGCAACAATGCCTCTAACCACAGGTCACGTACGAAAAATAATGCCCCGTTTAAGGCATATCCACTGAAGGTGTGGAGCTGAAAATGAAAATAAATACGGCCTTTTAAAATTTAAATGTTCCAGCGATTTCATTCCGTCAACCCCTTAGAACACAGCAAGAGCTAAACTCAGGTGTTTGCAAGTAGTTTTATTTAAAACGGAGAGAGCTGCCTTCAGCCAGTGTTTTCTGTTGTACTGACATGAGAGTCAAGGCTCCGAGCTCTCGGTCTGCGAACTACATCACTAAGCCTCTTTTAAAAGCATTTAAATAAAAACAGTCCAGCGACTGTACACAATGTAAACAGATTATCATTTTAAAGAGCTAAGCGCATATGAGCTGTTTTATGTGGTTTACGGATGAGCTTCGTGGCTGGTTTCTTCGTCCGTGTTCACAAAACTATATATTTTAAAGGCATTAAAAAAAAAAAAAAAAAACAATTCAGCGATTGAACAATAATAGTAGATTAGTGTATTTAAAACGTTAAAATGCTTGCTTATTTGTGCTGCATTTTTGTGGAAACGAATAAGCTAGTAAAGACTGTTTCATATGGTCTCATCGTTTGAACCACGTTAGTTCAACAAAGTACGGCTGTTGTTAAAGACCTCACCAACTAATAACTTATGCTATTTAACTGATTAGAGTTCTCAAAAAAATGCAACTGTATTGAACATATAATCACTCATTTAATATTTTTTGTTCCCTGTCATTTCGCTGTATTTTCTGTTTGATTTAGCACAGGTTCCCTCTTACGTCATACTCCGAAAGTTCCCTTAGGCATTTGTGCGCATGCGCACTACTCATAAAGGGTGATTTAATAGAGGACGCACAAAAATACAGATTAAAATCATTTATATTTAGGTTAAATATAAGATATGACTTGTAGTGCATGTTAGCTTGCAAATTATGCCCAAGAACATAATTTATTATGCCATATGTCTTACTAACAAGCAACAATGCCTCTAACCACAGGTCACGTACGAAAAATAATGCCCCGTTTAAGGCATTCCACTCCACTGAAGGTGTGGAGCTGAAAATGAAAATAAATACGGCCTTTTAAAATTTAAATGTTCCAGCGATTTCATTCCGTCAACCCCTTAGAACACAGCAAGAGCTAAACTCAGGTGTTTGCAAGTAGTTTTATTTAAAACGGAGAGAGCTGCCTTCAGCCAGTGTTTTCTGTTGTACTGACATGAGAGTCAAGGCTCCGAGCTCTCGGTCTGCGAACTACATCACTAAGCCTCTTTTAAAAGCATTTAAATAAAAACAGTCCAGCGACTGTACACAATGTAAACAGATTATCATTTTAAAGAGCTAAGCGCATATGAGCTGTTTTATGTGGTTTACGGATGAGCTCGGGGCTGGCGTTTCTTCGTCCGTGTTCACAAAACTACATATTTTAAAAGCATTAAAAAAAAAAAAAAAAAAAACACTTCAGCGATTGAACAATAATAGTAGATTAGTGTATTTAAAACGTTAAAATGCTTGCTTATTTGTGCTGCATTTTTGTGGAAACGAATAAGCTAGTAAAGACTGTTTCATATGGTCTCATCGTTTGAACCACGTTAGTTCAACAAAGTACGGCTGTTGTTAAAGACCTCACCAACTAATAACTTATGCTATTTAACTGATTAGAGTTCTCAAAAAAATGCAAATGTATTGAACATATAATCACTCATTTAATATTTTTTGTTCCCTGTCATTTCGCTGTATTTTCTGTTTGATTTAGCACAGGTTCCCTCTTACGTCATACTCCAAAAGTTCCCTTAGGCATTTGTGCGCATGCGCACTACTCATAAAGGGTGATTTAATAGAGGATGCACAAAAATACAGATTAAAATCATTTATATTTAGGTTAAATATAAGATATGACTTGTAGTGCATGTTAGCTTGCAAATTATGCCCAAGAACATAATTTATTATGCCATATGTCTTACTAACAAGCAACAATGCCTCTAACCACAGGTCACGTACGAAAAATAATGCCCCGTTTAAGGCATTCCACTCCACTGAAGGTGTGGAGCGGAAAATGAAAATAAATACGGCCTTTTAAAATTTAAATGTTCCAGCGATTTCATTCCGTCAACCCCTTAGAACACAGCAAGAGCTAAACTCAGGTGTTTGCAAGTAATTTTATTTAAAACGGAGAGAGCTGCCTTCAGCCAGTGTTTTCTGTTGTACTGACATGAGAGTCAAGGCTCCGAGCTCTCGGTCTGCGAACTACATCACTAAGCCTCTTTTAAAAGCATTTAAATAAAAACAGTCCAGCGACTGTACACAATGTAAACAGATTATCATTTTAAAGAGCTAAGCGCATATGAGCTGTTTTATGTGGTTTACGGATGAGCTTCGGGGCTGGCGTTTCTTCGTCCGTGTTCACAAAACTACATATTTTAAAGGCATTAAAATAAATAAATAATAAAAAAAAACACTTCAGCGATTGAACAATAATAGTAGATTAGTGTATTTAAAACGTTAAAATGCTTGCTTATTTGTGCTGCATTTTTGTGGAAACGAATAAGCTAGTAAAGACTGTTTCATATGGTCTCATCGTTTGAACCACGTTAGTTCAACAAAGTACGGCTGTTGTTAAAGACCTCACCAACTAATAACTTATGCTATTTAACTGATTAGAGTTCTCAAAAAAATGCAACTGTATTGAACATATAATCACTCATTTAATATTTTTTGTTCCCTGTCATTTCGCTGTATTTTCTGTTTGATTTAGCACAGGTTCCCTCTTACGTCATACTCAGAAAGTTCCCTTAGGCATTTGTGCGCATGCGCACTACTCATAAAGGGTGATTTAATAGAGGACGCACAAAAATACAGATTAAAATCATTTATATTTAGGTTAAATATAAGATATGACTTGTAGTGCATGTTAGCTTGCAAATTATGCCCAAGAACATAATTTATTATGCCATATGTCTTACTAACAAGCAACAATGCCTCTAACCACAGGTCACGTACGAAAAATAATGCCCCGTTTAAGGCATTCCACTCCACTGAAGGTGTGGAGCGGAAAATGAAAATAAATACGGCCTTTTAAAATTTAAATGTTCCAGCGATTTCATTCCGTCAACCCCTTAGAACACAGCAAGAGCTAAACTCAGGTGTTTGCAAGTAATTTTATTTAAAACGGAGAGAGCTGCCTTCAGCCAGTGTTTTCTGTTGTACTGACATGAGAGTCAAGGCTCCGAGCTCTCGGTCTGCGAACTACATCACTAAGCCTCTTTTAAAAGCATTTAAATAAAAACAGTCCAGCGACTGTACACAATGTAAACAGATTATCATTTTAAAGAGCTAAGCGCATATGAGCTGTTTTATGTGGTTTACGGATGAGCTTCGGGGCTGGCGTTTCTTCGTCCGTGTTCACAAAACTACATATTTTAAAGGCATTAAAATAAATAAATAAAAAAAAAAAAAAACACTTCAGCGATTGAACAATAATAGTAGATTAGTGTATTTAAAACGTTAAAATGCTTGCTTATTTGTGCTGCATTTTTGTGGAAACGAATAAGCTAGTAAAGACTGTTTCATATGGTCTCATCGTTTGAACCACGTTAGTTCAACAAAGTACGGCTGTTGTTAAAGACCTCACCAACTAATAACTTATGCTATTTAACTGATTAGAGTTCTCAAAAAAATGCAACTGTATTGAACATATAATCACTCATTTAATATTTTTTGTTCCCTGTCATTTCGCTGTATTTTCTGTTTGATTTAGCACAGGTTCCCTCTTACGTCATACTCCGAAAGCTCCCTTAGGCATTTGTGCGCATGCGCACTACTCATAAAGGGTGATTTAATAGAGGACGCACAAAAATACAGATTAAAATCATTTATATTTAGGTTAAATATAAGATATGACTTGTAGAGCATGTTAGCTTGCAAATTATGCCCAAGAACATAATTTATTATGCCATATGTCTTACTAACAAGCAACAATGCCTCTAACCACAGGTCACGTACGAAAAATAATGCCCCGTTTAAGGCATATCCACTGAAGGTGTGGAGCTGAAAATGAAAATAAATACGGCCTTTTAAAATTTAAATGTTCCAGCGATTTCATTCCGTCAACCCCTTAGAACACAGCAAGAGCTAAACTCAGGTGTTTGCAAGTAGTTTTATTTAAAACGGAGAGAGCTGCCTTCAGCCAGTGTTTTCTGTTGTACTGACATGAGAGTCAAGGCTCCGAGCTCTCGGTCTGCGAACTACATCACTAAGCCTCTTTTAAAAGCATTTAAATAAAAACAGTCCAGCGACTGTACACAATGTAAACAGATTATCATTTTAAAGAGCTAAGCGCATATGAGCTGTTTTATGTGGTTTACGGATGAGCTCGGGGCTGGCGTTTCTTCGTCCGTGTTCACAAAACTACATATTTTAAAAGCATTAAAAAAAAAAAAAAAAAACACTTCAGCGATTGAACAATAATAGTAGATTAGTGTATTTAAAACGTTAAAATGCTTGCTTATTTGTGCTGCATTTTTGTGGAAACGAATAAGCTAGTAAAGACTGTTTCATATGGTCTCATCGTTTGAACCACGTTAGTTCAACAAAGTACGGCTGTTGTTAAAGACCTCACCAACTAATAACTTATGCTATTTAACTGATTAGAGTTCTCAAAAAAATGCAAATGTATTGAACATATAATCACTCATTTAATATTTTTTGTTCCCTGTCATTTCGCTGTATTTTCTGTTTGATTTAGCACAGGTTCCCTCTTACGTCATACTCCAAAAGTTCCCTTAGGCATTTGTGCGCATGCGCACTACTCATAAAGGGTGATTTAATAGAGGATGCACAAAAATACAGATTAAAATCATTTATATTTAGGTTAAATATAAGATATGACTTGTAGTGCATGTTAGCTTGCAAATTATGCCCAAGAACATAATTTATTATGCCATATGTCTTACTAACAAGCAACAATGCCTCTAACCACAGGTCACGTACGAAAAATAATGCCCCGTTTAAGGCATATCCACTGAAGGTGTGGAGCTGAAAATGAAAATAAATACGGCCTTTTAAAATTTAAATGTTCCAGCGATTTCATTCCGTCAACCCCTTAGAACACAGCAAGAGCTAAACTCAGGTGTTTGCAAGTAGTTTTATTTAAAACGGAGAGAGCTGCCTTCAGCCAGTGTTTTCTGTTGTACTGACATGAGAGTCAAGGCTCCGAGCTCTCGGTCTGCGAACTACATCACTAAGCCTCTTTTAAAAGCATTTAAATAAAAACAGTCCAGCGACTGTACACAATGTAAACAGATTATCATTTTAAAGAGCTAAGCGCATATGAGCTGTTTTATGTGGTTTACGGATGAGCTTCGTGGCTGGCGTTTCTTCGTCCGTGTTCACAAAACTATATATTTTAAAGGCATTAAAAAAAAAAAAAAAAAACAATTCAGCGATTGAACAATAATAGTAGATTAGTGTATTTAAAACGTTAAAATGCTTGCTTATTTGTGCTGCATTTTTGTGGAAACGAATAAGCTAGTAAAGACTGTTTCATATGGTCTCATCGTTTGAACCACGTTAGTTCAACAAAGTACGGCTGTTGTTAAAGACCTCACCAACTAATAACTTATGCTATTTAACTGATTAGAGTTCTCAAAAAAATGCAACTGTATTGAACATATAATCACTCATTTAATATTTTTTGTTCCCTGTCATTTCGCTGTATTTTCTGTTTGATTTAGCACAGGTTCCCTCTTACGTCATACTCCGAAAGTTCCCTTAGGCATTTGTGCGCATGCGCACTACTCATAAAGGGTGATTTAATAGAGGATGCACAAAAATACAGATTAAAATCATTTATATTTAGGTTAAATATAAGATATGACTTGTAGTGCATGTTAGCTTGCAAATTATGCCCAAGAACATAATTTATTATGCCATATGTCTTACTAACAAGCAACAATGCCTCTAACCACAGGTCACGTACGAAAAATAATGCCCCGTTTAAGGCATTCCACTCCACTGAAGGTGTGGAGCTGAAAATGAAAATAAATACGGCCTTTTAAAATTTAAATGTTCCAGCGATTTCATTCCGTCAACCCCTTAGAACACAGCAAGAGCTAAACTCAGGTGTTTGCAAGTAGTTTTATTTAAAACGGAGAGAGCTGCCTTCAGCCAGTGTTTTCTGTTGTACTGACATGAGAGTCAAGGCTCCGAGCTCTCGGTCTGCGAACTACATCACTAAGCCTCTTTTAAAAGCATTTAAATAAAAACAGTCCAGGGACTGTACACAATGTAAACAGATTATCATTTTAAAGAGCTAAGCGCATATGAGCTGTTTTATGTGGTTTACGGATGAGCTTCGGGGCTGGCGTTTCTTCGTCCGTGTTCACAAAACTATATATTTTAAAGGCATTAAAAAAAAAAACACTTCAGCGATTGAACAATAATAGTAGATTAGTGTATTTAAAACGTTAAAATGCTTGCTTATTTGTGCTGCATTTTTGTGGAAACGAATAAGCTAGTAAAGACTGTTTCATATGGTCTCATCGTTTGAACCACGTTAGTTCAACAAAGTACGGCTGTTGTTAAAGACCTCACCAACTAATAACTTATGCTATTTAACTGATTAGAGTTCTCAAAAAAATGCAACTGTATTGAACATATAATCACTCATTTAATATTTTTTGTTCCCTGTCATTTCGCTGTATTTTCTGTTTGATTTAGCACAGGTTCCCTCTTACGTCATACTCAGAAAGTTCCCTTAGGCATTTGTGCGCATGCGCACTACTCATAAAGGGTGATTTAATAGAGGACGCACAAAAATACAGATTAAAATCATTTATATTTAGGTTAAATATAAGATATGACTTGTAGTGCATGTTAGCTTGCAAATTATGCCCAAGAACATAATTTATTATGCCATATGTCTTACTAACAAGCAACAATGCCTCTAACCACAGGTCACGTACGAAAAATAATGCCCCGTTTAAGGCATATCCACTGAAGGTGTGGAGCTGAAAATGAAAATAAATACGGCCTTTTAAAATTTATATGTTCCAGCGATTTCATTCCGTCAACCCCTTAGAACACAGCAAGAGCTAAACTCAGGTGTTTGCAAGTAGTTTTATTTAAAACGGAGAGAGCTGCCTTCAGCCAGTGTTTTCTGTTGTACTGACATGAGAGTCAAGGCTCCGAGCTCTCGGTCTGCGAACTACATCACTAAGCCTCTTTTAAAAGCATTTAAATAAAAACAGTCCAGCGACTGTACACAATGTAAACAGATTATCATTTTAAAGAGCTAAGCGCATATGAGCTGTTTTATGTGGTTTACGGATGAGCTTCGTGGCTGGCGTTTCTTCGTCCGTGTTCACAAAACTGTATATTTTAAAGGCATTAAAAAAAAAAAAAAAAAAAAAAAAAAAAAATTCAGCGATTGAACAATAATAGTAGGTTAGTGTATTTAAAACGTTAAAATGCTTGCTTATTTGTGCTGCATTTTTGTGGAAACGAATAAGCTAGTAAAGACTGTTTCATATGGTCTCATCGTTTGAACCACGTTAGTTCAACAAAGTACGGCTGTTGTTAAAGACCTCACCAACTAATAACTTATGCTATTTAACTGATTAGAGTTCTCAAAAAAATGCAACTGTATTGAACATATAATCACTCATTTAATATTTTTTGTTCCCTGTCATTTCGCTGTATTTTCTGTTTGATTTAGCACAGGTTCCCTCTTACGTCATACTCCGAAAGTTCCCTTAGGCATTTGTGCGCATGCGCACTACTCATAAAGGGTGATTTAATAGAGGACGCACAAAAATACAGATTAAAATCATTTATATTTAGGTTAAATATAAGATATGACTTGTAGTGCATGTTAGCTTGCAAATTATGCCCAAGAACATAATTTATTATGCCATATGTCTTACTAACAAGCAACAATGCCTCTAACCACAGGTCACGTACGAAAAATAATGCCCCGTTTAAGGCATTCCACTCCACTGAAGGTGTGGAGCTGAAAATGAAAATAAATACGGCCTTTTAAAATTTAAATGTTCCAGCGATTTCATTCCGTCAACCCCTTAGAACACAGCAAGAGCTAAACTCAGGTGTTTGCAAGTAGTTTTATTTAAAACGGAGAGAGCTGCCTTCAGCCAGTGTTTTCTGTTGTACTGACATGAGAGTCAAGGCTCCGAGCTCTCGGTCTGCGAACTACATCACTAAGCCACTTTTAAAAGCATTTAAATAAAAACAGTCCAGGGACTGTACACAATGTAAACAGATTATCATTTTAAAGAGCTAAGCGCATATGAGCTGTTTTATGAGGTTTACGGATGAGCTTCGGGGCTGGCGTTTCTTCGTCCGTGTTCACAAAACTATATATTTTAAAGGCATTAAAAAAAAAAACACTTCAGCGATTGAACAATAATAGTAGATTAGTGTATTTAAAACGTTAAAATGATTGCTTATTTGTGCTGCATTTTTGTGGAAACGAATAAGCTAGTAAAGACTGTTTCATATGGTCTCATCGTTTGAACCACGTTAGTTCAACAAAGTACGGCTGTTGTTAAAGACCTCACCAACTAATAACTTATGCTATTTAACTGATTAGAGTTCTCAAAAAAATGCAACTGTATTGAACATATAATCACTCATTTAATATTTTTTGTTCCCTGTCATTTCGCTGTATTTTCTGTTTGATTTAGCACAGGTTCCCTCTTACGTCATACTCCGAAAGTTCCCTTAGGCATTTGTGCGCATGCGCACTACTCATAAAGGGTGATTTAATAGAGGACGCACAAAAATACAGATTAAAATCATTTATATTTAGGTTAAATATAAGATATGACTTGTAGTGCATGTTAGCTTGCAAATTATGCCCAAGAACATAATTTATTATGCCATATGTCTTACTAACAAGCAACAATGCCTCTAACCACAGGTCACGTACGAAAAATAATGCCCCGTTTAAGGCATTCCACTCCACTGAAGGTGTGGAGCTGAAAATGAAAATAAATACGGCCTTTTAAAATTTAAATGTTCCAGCGATTTCATTCCGTCAACCCCTTAGAACACAGCAAGAGCTAAACTCAGGTGTTTGCAAGTAGTTTTATTTAAAACGGAGAGAGCTGCCTTCAGCCAGTGTTTTCTGTTGTACTGACATGAGAGTCAAGGCTCCGAGCTCTCGGTCTGCGAACTACATCACTAAGCCTCTTTTAAAAGCATTTAAATAAAAACAGTCCAGCGACTGTACACAATGTAAACAGATTATCATTTTAAAGAGCTAAGCGCATATGAGCTGTTTTATGTGGTTTACGGATGAGCTCGGGGCTGGCGTTTCTTCGTCCGTGTTCACAAAACTACATATTTTAAAAGCATTAAAAAAAAAAAAAAAAAACACTTCAGCGATTGAACAATAATAGTAGATTAGTGTATTTAAAACGTTAAAATGCTTGCTTATTTGTGCTGCATTTTTGTGGAAACGAATAAGCTAGTAAAGACTGTTTCATATGGTCTCATCGTTTGAACCACGTTAGTTCAACAAAGTACGGCTGTTGTTAAAGACCTCACCAACTAATAACTTATGCTATTTAACTGATTAGAGTTCTCAAAAAAATGCAACTGTATTGAACATATAATCACTCATTTAATATTTTTTGTTCCCTGTCATTTCGCTGTATTTTCTGTTTGATTTAGCACAGGTTCCCTCTTACGTCATACTCAGAAAGTTCCCTTAGGCATTTGTGCGCATGCGCACTACTCATAAAGGGTGATTTAATAGAGGACGCACAAAAATACAGATTAAAATCATTTATATTTAGGTTAAATATAAGATATGACTTGTAGTGCATGTTAGCTTGCAAATTATGCCCAAGAACATAATTTATTATGCCATATGTCTTACTAACAAGCAACAATGCCTCTAACCACAGGTCACGTACGAAAAATAATGCCCCGTTTAAGGCATTCCACTCCACTGAAGGTGTGGAGCGGAAAATGAAAATAAATACGGCCTTTTAAAATTTAAATGTTCCAGCGATTTCATTCCGTCAACCCCTTAGAACACAGCAAGAGCTAAACTCAGGTGTTTGCAAGTAATTTTATTTAAAACGGAGAGAGCTGCCTTCAGCCAGTGTTTTCTGTTGTACTGACATGAGAGTCAAGGCTCCGAGCTCTCGGTCTGCGAACTACATCACTAAGCCTCTTTTAAAAGCATTTAAATAAAAACAGTCCAGCGACTGTACACAATGTAAACAGATTATCATTTTAAAGAGCTAAGCGCATATGAGCTGTTTTATGTGGTTTACGGATGAGCTTCGGGGCTGGCGTTTCTTCGTCCGTGTTCACAAAACTACATATTTTAAAGGCATTAAAATAAATAAATAAAAAAAAAAAAAACACTTCAGCGATTGAACAATAATAGTAGATTAGTGTATTTAAAACGTTAAAATGCTTGCTTATTTGTGCTGCATTTTTGTGGAAACGAATAAGCTAGTAAAGACTGTTTCATATGGTCTCATCGTTTGAACCACGTTAGTTCAACAAAGTACGGCTGTTGTTAAAGACCTCACCAACTAATAACTTATGCTATTTAACTGATTAGAGTTCTCAAAAAAATGCAACTGTATTGAACATATAATCACTCATTTAATATTTTTTGTTCCCTGTCATTTCGCTGTATTTTCTGTTTGATTTAGCACAGGTTCCCTCTTACGTCATACTCCGAAAGCTCCCTTAGGCATTTGTGCGCATGCGCACTACTCATAAAGGGTGATTTAATAGAGGACGCACAAAAATACAGATTAAAATCATTTATATTTAGGTTAAATATAAGATATGACTTGTAGAGCATGTTAGCTTGCAAATTATGCCCAAGAACATAATTTATTATGCCATATGTCTTACTAACAAGCAACAATGCCTCTAACCACAGGTCACGTACGAAAAATAATGCCCCGTTTAAGGCATATCCACTGAAGGTGTGGAGCTGAAAATGAAAATAAATACGGCCTTTTAAAATTTAAATGTTCCAGCGATTTCATTCCGTCAACCCCTTAGAACACAGCAAGAGCTAAACTCAGGTGTTTGCAAGTAGTTTTATTTAAAACGGAGAGAGCTGCCTTCAGCCAGTGTTTTCTGTTGTACTGACATGAGAGTCAAGGCTCCGAGCTCTCGGTCTGCGAACTACATCACTAAGCCTCTTTTAAAAGCATTTAAATAAAAACAGTCCAGCGACTGTACACAATGTAAACAGATTATCATTTTAAAGAGCTAAGCGCATATGAGCTGTTTTATGTGGTTTACGGATGAGCTTCGTGGCTGGCGTTTCTTCGTCCGTGTTCACAAAACTATATATTTTAAAGGCATTAAAAAAAAAAAAAAAAAAAACAATTCAGCGATTGAACAATAATAGTAGATTAGTGTATTTAAAACGTTAAAATGCTTGCTTATTTGTGCTGCATTTTTGTGGAAACGAATAAGCTAGTAAAGACTGTTTCATATGGTCTCATCGTTTGAACCACGTTAGTTCAACAAAGTACGGCTGTTGTTAAAGACCTCACCAACTAATAACTTATGCTATTCAACTGATTAGAGTTCTCAAAAAAATGCAACTGTATTGAACATATAATCACTCATTTAATATTTTTTGTTCCCTGTCATTTCGCTGTATTTTCTGTTTGATTTAGCACAGGTTCCCTCTTACGTCATACTCAGAAAGTTCCCTTAGGCATTTGTGCGCATGCGCACTACTCATAAAGGGTGATTTAATAGAGGACGCACAAAAATACAGATTAAAATCATTTATATTTAGGTTAAATATAAGATATGACTTGTAGTGCATGTTAGCTTGCAAATTATGCCCAAGAACATAATTTATTATGCCATATGTCTTACTAACAAGCAACAATGCCTCTAACCACAGGTCACGTACGAAAAATAATGCCCCGTTTAAGGCATTCCACTCCACTGAAGGTGTGGAGCGGAAAATGAAAATAAATACGGCCTTTTAAAATTTAAATGTTCCAGCGATTTCATTCCGTCAACCCCTTAGAACACAGCAAGAGCTAAACTCAGGTGTTTGCAAGTAATTTTATTTAAAACGGAGAGAGCTGCCTTCAGCCAGTGTTTTCTGTTGTACTGACATGAGAGTCAAGGCTCCGAGCTCTCGGTCTGCGAACTACATCACTAAGCCTCTTTTAAAAGCATTTAAATAAAAACAGTCCAGCGACTGTACACAATGTAAACAGATTATCATTTTAAAGAGCTAAGCGCATATGAGCTGTTTTATGTGGTTTACGGATGAGCTTCGGGGCTGGCGTTTCTTCGTCCGTGTTCACAAAACTACATATTTTAAAGGCATTAAAATAAATAAATAAAAAAAAAAAAACACTTCAGCGATTGAACAATAATAGTAGATTAGTGTATTTAAAACGTTAAAATGCTTGCTTATTTGTGCTGCATTTTTGTGGAAACGAATAAGCTAGTAAAGACTGTTTCATATGGTCTCATCGTTTGAACCACGTTAGTTCAACAAAGTACGGCTGTTGTTAAAGACCTCACCAACTAATAACTTATGCTATTTAACTGATTAGAGTTCTCAAAAAAATGCAACTGTATTGAACATATAATCACTCATTTAATATTTTTTGTTCCCTGTCATTTCGCTGTATTTTCTGTTTGATTTAGCACAGGTTCCCTCTTACGTCATACTCCGAAAGCTCCCTTAGGCATTTGTGCGCATGCGCACTACTCATAAAGGGTGATTTAATAGAGGACGCACAAAAATACAGATTAAAATCATTTATATTTAGGTTAAATATAAGATATGACTTGTAGAGCATGTTAGCTTGCAAATTATGCCCAAGAACATAATTTATTATGCCATATGTCTTACTAACAAGCAACAATGCCTCTAACCACAGGTCACGTACGAAAAATAATGCCCCGTTTAAGGCATATCCACTGAAGGTGTGGAGCTGAAAATGAAAATAAATACGGCCTTTTAAAATTTAAATGTTCCAGCGATTTCATTCCGTCAACCCCTTAGAACACAGCAAGAGCTAAACTCAGGTGTTTGCAAGTAGTTTTATTTAAAACGGAGAGAGCTGCCTTCAGCCAGTGTTTTCTGTTGTACTGACATGAGAGTCAAGGCTCCGAGCTCTCGGTCTGCGAACTACATCACTAAGCCTCTTTTAAAAGCATTTAAATAAAAACAGTCCAGCGACTGTACACAATGTAAACAGATTATCATTTTAAAGAGCTAAGCGCATATGAGCTGTTTTATGTGGTTTACGGATGAGCTTCGTGGCTGGCGTTTCTTCGTCCGTGTTCACAAAACTATATATTTTAAAGGCATTAAAAAAAAAAAAAAAAAACAATTCAGCGATTGAACAATAATAGTAGATTAGTGTATTTAAAACGTTAAAATGCTTGCTTATTTGTGCTGCATTTTTGTGGAAACGAATAAGCTAGTAAAGACTGTTTCATATGGTCTCATCGTTTGAACCACGTTAGTTCAACAAAGTACGGCTGTTGTTAAAGACCTCACCAACTAATAACTTATGCTATTTAACTGATTAGAGTTCTCAAAAAAATGCAACTGTATTGAACATATAATCACTCATTTAATATTTTTTGTTCCCTGTCATTTCGCTGTATTTTCTGTTTGATTTAGCACAGGTTCCCTCTTACGTCATACTCCGAAAGTTCCCTTAGGCATTTGTGCGCATGCGCACTACTCATAAAGGGTGATTTAATAGAGGATGCACAAAAATACAGATTAAAATCATTTATATTTAGGTTAAATATAAGATATGACTTGTAGTGCATGTTAGCTTGCAAATTATGCCCAAGAACATAATTTATTATGCCATATGTCTTACTAACAAGCAACAATGCCTCTAACCACAGGTCACGTACGAAAAATAATGCCCCGTTTAAGGCATTCCACTCCACTGAAGGTGTGGAGCTGAAAATGAAAATAAATACGGCCTTTTAAAATTTAAATGTTCCAGCGATTTCATTCCGTCAACCCCTTAGAACACAGCAAGAGCTAAACTCAGGTGTTTGCAAGTAGTTTTATTTAAAACGGAGAGAGCTGCCTTCAGCCAGTGTTTTCTGTTGTACTGACATGAGAGTCAAGGCTCCGAGCTCTCGGTCTGCGAACTACATCACTAAGCCTCTTTTAAAAGCATTTAAATAAAAACAGTCCAGCGACTGTACACAATGTAAACAGATTATCATTTTAAAGAGCTAAGCGCATATGAGCTGTTTTATGTGGTTTACGGATGAGCTTCGTGGCTGGCGTTTCTTCGTCCGTGTTCACAAAACTATATATTTTAAAGGCATTAAAAAAAAAAAAAAAAAACAATTCAGCGATTGAACAATAATAGTAGATTAGTGTATTTAAAACGTTAAAATGCTTGCTTATTTGTGCTGCATTTTTGTGGAAACGAATAAGCTAGTAAAGACTGTTTCATATGGTCTCATCGTTTGAACCACGTTAGTTCAACAAAGTACGGCTGTTGTTAAAGACCTCACCAACTAATAACTTATGCTATTTAACTGATTAGAGTTCTCAAAAAAATGCAACTGTATTGAACATATAATCACTCATTTAATATTTTTTGTTCCCTGTCATTTCGCTGTATTTTCTGTTTGATTTAGCACAGGTTCCCTCTTACGTCATACTCCGAAAGTTCCCTTAGGCATTTGTGCGCATGCGCACTACTCATAAAGGGTGATTTAATAGAGGATGCACAAAAATACAGATTAAAATCATTTATATTTAGGTTAAATATAAGATATGACTTGTAGTGCATGTTAGCTTGCAAATTATGCCCAAGAACATAATTTATTATGCCATATGTCTTACTAACAAGCAACAATGCCTCTAACCACAGGTCACGTACGAAAAATAATGCCCCGTTTAAGGCATTCCACTCCACTGAAGGTGTGGAGCTGAAAATGAAAATAAATACGGCCTTTTAAAATTTAAATGTTCCAGCGATTTCATTCCGTCAACCCCTTAGAACACAGCAAGAGCTAAACTCAGGTGTTTGCAAGTAGTTTTATTTAAAACGGAGAGAGCTGCCTTCAGCCAGTGTTTTCTGTTGTACTGACATGAGAGTCAAGGCTCCGAGCTCTCGGTCTGCGAACTACATCACTAAGCCTCTTTTAAAAGCATTTAAATAAAAACAGTCCAGGGACTGTACACAATGTAAACAGATTATCATTTTAAAGAGCTAAGCGCATATGAGCTGTTTTATGTGGTTTACGGATGAGCTTCGGGGCTGGCGTTTCTTCGTCCGTGTTCACAAAACTATATATTTTAAAGGCATTAAAAAAAAAAACACTTCAGCGATTGAACAATAATAGTAGATTAGTGTATTTAAAACGTTAAAATGCTTGCTTATTTGTGCTGCATTTTTGTGGAAACGAATAAGCTAGTAAAGACTGTTTCATATGGTCTCATCGTTTGAACCACGTTAGTTCAACAAAGTACGGCTGTTGTTAAAGACCTCACCAACTAATAACTTATGCTATTTAACTGATTAGAGTTCTCAAAAAAATGCAACTGTATTGAACATATAATCACTCATTTAATATTTTTTGTTCCCTGTCATTTCGCTGTATTTTCTGTTTGATTTAGCACAGGTTCCCTCTTACGTCATACTCCGAAAGTTCCCTTAGGCATTTGTGCGCATGCGCACTACTCATAAAGGGTGATTTAATAGAGGACGCACAAAAATACAGATTAGAATCATTTATATTTAGGTTAAATATAAGATATGACTTGTAGTGCATGTTAGCTTGCAAATTATGCCCAAGAACATAATTTATTATGCCATATGTCTTACTAACAAGCAACAATGCCTCTAACCACAGGTCACGTACGAAAAATAATGCCCCGTTTAAGGCATTCCACTCCACTGAAGGTGTGGAGCTGAAAATGAAAATAAATACGGCCTTTTAAAATTTAAATGTTCCAGCGATTTCATTCCGTCAACCCCTTAGAACACAGCAAGAGCTAAACTCAGGTGTTTGCAAGTAGTTTTATTTAAAACGGAGAGAGCTGCCTTCAGCCAGTGTTTTCTGTTGTACTGACATGAGAGTCAAGGCTCCGAGCTCTCGGTCTGCGAACTACATCACTAAGCCTCTTTTAAAAGCATTTAAATAAAAACAGTCCAGCGACTGTACACAATGTAAACAGATTATCATTTTAAAGAGCTAAGCGCATATGAGCTGTTTTATGTGGTTTACGGATGAGCTTCGGGCCTGGCGTTTCTTCGTCCGTGTTCACAAAACTACATATTTTAAAGGCATTAAAATAAATAAATAATAAAAAAAACACTTCAGCGATTGAACAATAATAGTAGATTAGTGTATTTAAAACGTTAAAATGCTTGCTTATTTGTGCTGCATTTTTGTGGAAACGAATAAGCTAGTAAAGACTGTTTCATATGGTCTCATCGTTTGAACCACGTTAGTTCAACAAAGTACGGCTGTTGTTAAAGACCTCACCAACTAATAACTTATGCTATTTAACTGATTAGAGTTCTCAAAAAAATGCAACTGTATTGAACATATAATCACTCATTTAATATTTTTTGTTCCCTGTCATTTCGCTGTATTTTCTGTTTGATTTAGCACAGGTTCCCTCTTACGTCATACTCCAAAAGTTCCCTTAGGCATTTGTGCGCATGCGCACTACTCATAAAGGGTGATTTAATAGAGGACGCACAAAAATACAGATTAAAATCATTTATATTTAGGTTAAATATAAGATATGACTTGTAGAGCATGTTAGCTTGCAAATTATGCCCAAGAACATAATTTATTATGCCATATGTCTTACTAACAAGCAACAATGCCTCTAACCACAGGTCACGTACGAAAAATAATGCCCCGTTTAAGGCATATCCACTGAAGGTGTGGAGCTGAAAATGAAAATAAATACGGCCTTTTAAAATTTAAATGTTCCAGCGATTTCATTCCGTCAACCCCTTAGAACACAGCAAGAGCTAAACTCAGGTGTTTGCAAGTAGTTTTATTTAAAACGGAGAGAGCTGCCTTCAGCCAGTGTTTTCTGTTGTACTGACATGAGAGTCAAGGCTCCGAGCTCTCGGTCTGCGAACTACATCACTAAGCCTCTTTTAAAAGCATTTAAATAAAAACAGTCCAGCGACTGTACACAATGTAAACAGATTATCATTTTAAAGAGCTAAGCGCATATGAGCTGTTTTATGTGGTTTACGGATGAGCTTCGTGGCTGGCGTTTCTTCGTCCGTGTTCACAAAACTATATATTTTAAAGGCATTAAAAAAAAAAAAAAAAAAACAATTCAGCGATTGAACAATAATAGTAGATTAGTGTATTTAAAACGTTAAAATGCTTGCTTATTTGTGCTGCATTTTTGTGGAAACGAATAAGCTAGTAAAGACTGTTTCATATGGTCTCATCGTTTGAACCACGTTAGTTCAACAAAGTACGGCTGTTGTTAAAGACCTCACCAACTAATAACTTATGCTATTTAACTGATTAGAGTTCTCAAAAAAATGCAACTGTATTGAACATATAATCACTCATTTAATATTTTTTGTTCCCTGTCATTTCGCTGTATTTTCTGTTTGATTTAGCACAGGTTCCCTCTTACGTCATACTCCGAAAGTTCCCTTAGGCATTTGTGCGCATGCGCACTACTCATAAAGGGTGATTTAATAGAGGACGCACAAAAATACAGATTAAAATCATTTATATTTAGGTTAAATATAAGATATGACTTGTAGTGCATGTTAGCTTGCAAATTATGCCCAAGAACATAATTTATTATGCCATATGTCTTACTAACAAGCAACAATGCCTCTAACCACAGGTCACGTACGAAAAATAATGCCCCGTTTAAGGCATTCCACTCCACTGAAGGTGTGGAGCTGAAAATGAAAATAAATACGGCCTTTTAAAATTTAAATGTTCCAGCGATTTCATTCCGTCAACCCCTTAGAACACAGCAAGAGCTAAACTCAGGTGTTTGCAAGTAGTTTTATTTAAAACGGAGAGAGCTGCCTTCAGCCAGTGTTTTCTGTTGTACTGACATGAGTCAAGGCTCCGAGCTCTCGGTCTGCGAACTACATCACTAAGCCTCTTTTAAAAGCATTTAAATAAAAACAGTCCAGCGACTGTACACAATGTAAACAGATTATCATTTTAAAGAGCTAAGCGCATATGAGCTGTTTTATGTGGTTTACGGATGAGCTCGGGGCTGGCGTTTCTTCGTCCGTGTTCACAAAACTACATATTTTAAAAGCATTAAAAAAAAAAAAAAAAAAACACTTCAGCGATTGAACAATAATAGTAGATTAGTGTATTTAAAACGTTAAAATGCTTGCTTATTTGTGCTGCATTTTTGTGGAAACGAATAAGCTAGTAAAGACTGTTTCATATGGTCTCATCGTTTGAACCACGTTAGTTCAACAAAGTACGGCTGTTGTTAAAGACCTCACCAACTAATAACTTATGCTATTTAACTGATTAGAGTTCTCAAAAAAATGCAAATGTATTGAACATATAATCACTCATTTAATATTTTTTGTTCCCTGTCATTTCGCTGTATTTTCTGTTTGATTTAGCACAGGTTCCCTCTTACGTCATACTCCAAAAGTTCCCTTAGGCATTTGTGCGCATGCGCACTACTCATAAAGGGTGATTTAATAGAGGATGCACAAAAATACAGATTAAAATCATTTATATTTAGGTTAAATATAAGATATGACTTGTAGTGCATGTTAGCTTGCAAATTATGCCCAAGAACATAATTTATTATGCCATATGTCTTACTAACAAGCAACAATGCCTCTAACCACAGGTCACGTACGAAAAATAATGCCCCGTTTAAGGCATTCCACTCCACTGAAGGTGTGGAGCGGAAAATGAAAATAAATACGGCCTTTTAAAATTTAAATGTTCCAGCGATTTCATTCCGTCAACCCCTTAGAACACAGCAAGAGCTAAACTCAGGTGTTTGCAAGTAATTTTATTTAAAACGGAGAGAGCTGCCTTCAGCCAGTGTTTTCTGTTGTACTGACATGAGAGTCAAGGCTCCGAGCTCTCGGTCTGCGAACTACATCACTAAGCCTCTTTTAAAAGCATTTAAATAAAAACAGTCCAGCGACTGTACACAATGTAAACAGATTATCATTTTAAAGAGCTAAGCGCATATGAGCTGTTTTATGTGGTTTACGGATGAGCTTCGGGGCTGGCGTTTCTTCGTCCGTGTTCACAAAACTACATATTTTAAAGGCATTAAAATAAATAAATAATAAAAAAAAACACTTCAGCGATTGAACAATAATAGTAGATTAGTGTATTTAAAACGTTAAAATGCTTGCTTATTTGTGCTGCATTTTTGTGGAAACGAATAAGCTAGTAAAGACTGTTTCATATGGTCTCATCGTTTGAACCACGTTAGTTCAACAAAGTACGGCTGTTGTTAAAGACCTCACCAACTAATAACTTATGCTATTTAACTGATTAGAGTTCTCAAAAAAATGCAACTGTATTGAACATATAATCACTCATTTAATATTTTTTGTTCCCTGTCATTTCGCTGTATTTTCTGTTTGATTTAGCACAGGTTCCCTCTTACGTCATACTCAGAAAGTTCCCTTAGGCATTTGTGCGCATGCGCACTACTCATAAAGGGTGATTTAATAGAGGACGCACAAAAATACAGATTAAAATCATTTATATTTAGGTTAAATATAAGATATGACTTGTAGTGCATGTTAGCTTGCAAATTATGCCCAAGAACATAATTTATTATGCCATATGTCTTACTAACAAGCAACAATGCCTCTAACCACAGGTCACGTACGAAAAATAATGCCCCGTTTAAGGCATTCCACTCCACTGAAGGTGTGGAGCGGAAAATGAAAATAAATACGGCCTTTTAAAATTTAAATGTTCCAGCGATTTCATTCCGTCAACCCCTTAGAACACAGCAAGAGCTAAACTCAGGTGTTTGCAAGTAATTTTATTTAAAACGGAGAGAGCTGCCTTCAGCCAGTGTTTTCTGTTGTACTGACATGAGAGTCAAGGCTCCGAGCTCTCGGTCTGCGAACTACATCACTAAGCCTCTTTTAAAAGCATTTAAATAAAAACAGTCCAGCGACTGTACACAATGTAAACAGATTATCATTTTAAAGAGCTAAGCGCATATGAGCTGTTTTATGTGGTTTACGGATGAGCTTCGGGGCTGGCGTTTCTTCGTCCGTGTTCACAAAACTACATATTTTAAAGGCATTAAAATAAATAAATAAAAAAAAAAAAAAACACTTCAGCGATTGAACAATAATAGTAGATTAGTGTATTTAAAACGTTAAAATGCTTGCTTATTTGTGCTGCATTTTTGTGGAAACGAATAAGCTAGTAAAGACTGTTTCATATGGTCTCATCGTTTGAACCACGTTAGTTCAACAAAGTACGGCTGTTGTTAAAGACCTCACCAACTAATAACTTATGCTATTTAACTGATTAGAGTTCTCAAAAAAATGCAACTGTATTGAACATATAATCACTCATTTAATATTTTTTGTTCCCTGTCATTTCGCTGTATTTTCTGTTTGATTTAGCACAGGTTCCCTCTTACGTCATACTCCGAAAGCTCCCTTAGGCATTTGTGCGCATGCGCACTACTCATAAAGGGTGATTTAATAGAGGACGCACAAAAATACAGATTAAAATCATTTATATTTAGGTTAAATATAAGATATGACTTGTAGAGCATGTTAGCTTGCAAATTATGCCCAAGAACATAATTTATTATGCCATATGTCTTACTAACAAGCAACAATGCCTCTAACCACAGGTCACGTACGAAAAATAATGCCCCGTTTAAGGCATATCCACTGAAGGTGTGGAGCTGAAAATGAAAATAAATACGGCCTTTTAAAATTTAAATGTTCCAGCGATTTCATTCCGTCAACCCCTTAGAACACAGCAAGAGCTAAACTCAGGTGTTTGCAAGTAGTTTTATTTAAAACGGAGAGAGCTGCCTTCAGCCAGTGTTTTCTGTTGTACTGACATGAGAGTCAAGGCTCCGAGCTCTCGGTCTGCGAACTACATCACTAAGCCTCTTTTAAAAGCATTTAAATAAAAACAGTCCAGCGACTGTACACAATGTAAACAGATTATCATTTTAAAGAGCTAAGCGCATATGAGCTGTTTTATGTGGTTTACGGATGAGCTCGGGGCTGGCGTTTCTTCGTCCGTGTTCACAAAACTACATATTTTAAAAGCATTAAAAAAAAAAAAAAAAAACACTTCAGCGATTGAACAATAATAGTAGATTAGTGTATTTAAAACGTTAAAATGCTTGCTTATTTGTGCTGCATTTTTGTGGAAACGAATAAGCTAGTAAAGACTGTTTCATATGGTCTCATCGTTTGAACCACGTTAGTTCAACAAAGTACGGCTGTTGTTAAAGACCTCACCAACTAATAACTTATGCTATTTAACTGATTAGAGTTCTCAAAAAAATGCAAATGTATTGAACATATAATCACTCATTTAATATTTTTTGTTCCCTGTCATTTCGCTGTATTTTCTGTTTGATTTAGCACAGGTTCCCTCTTACGTCATACTCCAAAAGTTCCCTTAGGCATTTGTGCGCATGCGCACTACTCATAAAGGGTGATTTAATAGAGGATGCACAAAAATACAGATTAAAATCATTTATATTTAGGTTAAATATAAGATATGACTTGTAGTGCATGTTAGCTTGCAAATTATGCCCAAGAACATAATTTATTATGCCATATGTCTTACTAACAAGCAACAATGCCTCTAACCACAGGTCACGTACGAAAAATAATGCCCCGTTTAAGGCATTCCACTCCACTGAAGGTGTGGAGCGGAAAATGAAAATAAATACGGCCTTTTAAAATTTAAATGTTCCAGCGATTTCATTCCGTCAACCCCTTAGAACACAGCAAGAGCTAAACTCAGGTGTTTGCAAGTAATTTTATTTAAAACGGAGAGAGCTGCCTTCAGCCAGTGTTTTCTGTTGTACTGACATGAGAGTCAAGGCTCCGAGCTCTCGGTCTGCGAACTACATCACTAAGCCTCTTTTAAAAGCATTTAAATAAAAACAGTCCAGCGACTGTACACAATGTAAACAGATTATCATTTTAAAGAGCTAAGCGCATATGAGCTGTTTTATGTGGTTTACGGATGAGCTTCGGGGCTGGCGTTTCTTCGTCCGTGTTCACAAAACTACATATTTTAAAGGCATTAAAATAAATAAATAATAAAAAAAAACACTTCAGCGATTGAACAATAATAGTAGATTAGTGTATTTAAAACGTTAAAATGCTTGCTTATTTGTGCTGCATTTTTGTGGAAACGAATAAGCTAGTAAAGACTGTTTCATATGGTCT
>NC_133378.1:645813-688335 GCF_049309525.1 Garra rufa | reverse complement strand
ATGTTAACTAATATAGTTAATTTTAACAAATGAAACTGGATGGCAACATTTTATATTTTGTGTGTATGTGTCTGTGTGTTGATTTTAAAGTGTAACCCTTTCAATTCTGTAAACTTAAAATCCAAACTAGCAGAGGGTTACTGTGAATGCATGTGCCAACTGGGCACCGTCTTCCTTATTGATTCTTAGTTATGTAGCACTTAAGAGTGATGTATTATAACAGGAGTCACCAGCAAAGCAATATCCACACAAAAATTGTACAGATAGGTAACAATGACATTTAAGCAGAAGTGGTGGACGTAAAGCAAGCAATAATAACATTTTGCTATCATCATGAATCATGTTCTTATCATCATCATCAGAAAATAGGCAATTTGTAGCATACTGGTTCACAGTTGGCATTTATCTGAAGTCCTTGCATTGATTGCATTTAGTTAAATCAACATTATATTTGGTCAGTCTGATCTTGAGGCCTTAGAGATGTTAAATTGTGAAGATCTTGAGTTTTCATTAAAGGGCATGTCCGTGGTGGCCTGACAAAGTTTGATGTTTCGCCATAGACATAGAAGTGGTTATAACTTAGCCTGAAAATGTCTGATCTGCCACAAAATTCACAGGTTTGGTAAGAGTCCTGGCCTGAAGACACCTAAAGACCAATATTCAGATATTATCATAGCGCCACCTGTTGGCAGCAGGATATCTCATATATTTCACTAACTCAAACATACCAAGGTCAATCTGCACCAAACTTCATATGTTTGATAATAGTGCTGGCCTGAACACATCTACATGCCAATAATCAGTTATAGGCATAGCGCCACCAGCTGGCAGCGGCAAGTTTGGCACATTTAAGTGACTTTGACATATTTCTCCTACATTTACTGTATTAAAAGCATACTGCCCCCCGTTTGCTGTTTTCCTGAAGCCACCGGTCGGCGGTGAGCCCGGGTGCGAGGGCCCGTTCATCGCTGCTCGCAGCTTTAATTATTCTTCTTCTTCTTCTCCAAAATGAAAAGTCTTTTTGAGGGCCTAAACATGCCCGAAAACTCACGAAACTTTGCACACGCATCAGACCTGGCGAAAATTTACATCTGATATGGTTTTCAAAAGTGGGTGTGGCAAAATGGCTCGATAGCGCCACCTATAAAATTTCAACAGAGTGCGCCTCGAGCTACGTTTCACGTACATGTACGAAACTCGGTACACATATGTAACACACCAATACCTACAAAAAAGTCTCCTGGTGCAACATCCGAAACCCAACAGGAAGTCCGTTATATTGAATTTCCTGTACGATTTTTGTGCAGTTTTTGCCATTTTCAGGCCTCGTACTTTAACGAACTCCTCCTACAGTTTTTATCCGATCATCTTCAAATTTGCTGAGTGTCATCATAAGGCCTTTGCGATGTTAAATTGCGAAGCTTTAGAGTTTTCGTCGATGGGCGTGTCCGTGGCGGCCTGACAAACTTTGATGTTTCTCCATGAAAAAGGAAGTTGCTATAACTCAGGCATACGATGTCCGATCTGCCTCAAACTTCACATGTTTGATGACAGTCCGGTCCTGAACACATGTCAGTGCCCAAATTCAGTTATAGTCATAGCGCCACCTGCTGACAACAGGAAATGACATGTTTAACACTGTTACGGACTCTTAGCAACATATTGAAAAGCGTTAACAAGTCGTAAATAGCCTAGCAACATGCTACAAACATGCTAAAACATGCTAGCAACACTTAGCTAAGAGCTAAAGCATGCTATGCTATGATGATATCACTGAATTCATTGATGAACTGCCTTTAACTGAAAATTGATTGTTACAATAATGCGTTACTTACACACTATTGTGCTGTTTAAATACTGTGCAGTTGCTTTGACACAATCTGTATTGTAAAAGGCGCTATATAAATAAAGGTGACTTGACTTGACTTGACTTATTAATACAAATACAAAAGGAAATTGCTGTAACTCATGTAAATACTGTTGAATCTGACCCAAACTTAATATTCAACATGCTACAAAAATAATAAAGCATGCTAGCAACACTTAGCTAATATGCTAAAGCATGCTAATAATACAACAAAACAGGAAGTTACTCTAACTCAGGCATACCATGTCCAATCAGCCCCAAACTTAACATGTTTGATAAGAATCCTGGCCTAAACACACGCCCATGCCTGTATTCAGTTATAGTCATAGCGCCACCAGCTGGTAACAGGAAGCCATATGTTTAATACTGTTGTGGATGACTAGCAACATTTTAAAAAAAATTCAACAACTGTTAAAAAGGGTAGAAACATGCTAGAAACATGCTATAACATGTTAGCAACATTTAGCTAAGTGCTAAAGCATGCTCTTAATGCAATGAAACAGGAAGTTACTGTAACTCAGGCATGCAATGTCCAATCAGCCCCAAACTTCACATGTTTGATAACAGTCGTGACATGAAGATGTCTACATGCCAATATTCAGTTATAGTTATAGCGCCACCTACTGTCAACAGGAAGTGACATGTTTAACACTGTGACACACTATTAGCAACACACTAAAAAAGCCATTGAGTGCTAAACTAGTTCAAAACGTACTCAAACATGCTAGCAACACTTACTTAGTGTTAAAGCATGTTGTTAAAGACATAAAACAGGAAGTTACTGTAACTCAGGCATGCAATGTCCAATCAGCCCCAAACTTCACATGTTTGATAAGACTCCTGGCCTGAAGATATATACATGCCCATATTCAGTTATAGTCACAGCGCCACCTGCTGACAACAGGAAGTGATGTTTAATGGTGTTACGGACTCCTAGCAACATATTAAAAAGCTTTAGCAAGTTTTAAATAGGCTAGCATCATGCTAGAATCATGTTAAAACATGCTAGCAACACTTAGCTAAGAGCTAAAGCATGATATTAATACAAAGAAAAATAAGTGTAACTCATGCATACAGTGTCCAATCTGACCCAAGCTTAATATGTTTGATAAGAGTCCTGGTCTGAACACAAGCCCATGCCCATATTCAGTTATAGTCATAGTGCCACCTGCTGGCAACAGGAAGTCACATGTTTAATACTGTTGTGGATGCCAAGCAACATTTTAAAAATGTCAACAAGTGTTAAATAGGGTAGCAACATTCTAGAAGCATGTTAGCAACATTTAGCTAAGTGCTAAAGCATACTCTTAATGCAATGAAACAGGAAGTTACTGTAACTCAGGCATGCAATGTCCAATCAGCCCCAAACTTAATATGTTTGATAAGAGTCCTGGCCTGAATACATTTACATGCCAGTATTTAGTTATAGTCATAGCGCCACCAGCTGGCAACAGCAAATTACTTGTTTTACACTAACTTAAGCATGCAATGTACAATTTGCACCAAACTTGACATGTTTGCCAATAGTCCTGGCCTGAAGACATCTTAAAGCCAATATTTCGTAATAGCGCCACCTGTTGGCAGCAGGATATGTCATGACTTACACTCAAGCATGCCATGTTCAAGCTTCACCAAACTTCATATGTTTCATGAAAGCACTGGCCTGAACACATCTGCATGCCAATATTCAGTTATAGGCATAGCGCCACCAGCTGGCAGCAGGAAGATTGGCACATATCAATGACTTTGACATATTCCTTCTACATTTACTGTGTTAATAGCATAGTGCCCACCATTCGCCACCGATCGGCGGTGAGCCCGAGTGCGAGGGCCCTACCATCGCTGCTTGCAGCTTTAATTAGGGCCCGAGCCCAAAAGGGCGAAATCCGTCGGAATCTACGGCCATCAGGATGCCACAGAGGCTGGTACCGGGGCGTGGCAAGGGGACTCTACAGCGCCCCCTGGAATTTTGAGGGCCATATAGCACACATACTTGAACGTACACATATGAAACTCGGTACACATATAGAACTCATTGAGCTGAACAACTTTTGTACTCTATGTCATTTTCTCCACGCAACAGGAAGTGAGATATTTAGGGCTGTGTAAAAAGTGCATGCTCTGGAATTTAACGTACTCCTCCCAGGGTTTCGATAGGATTGTCACCAAACTCGGTCAGCATGATCTCAAGACATTGGGGACGCTAAATTGCGAGGGGATTTTTGATATCTCGAACGGTTTGGCCGTGGCAAGGCGACAAAGTTATGGCGAGAAATGAGAAACAGGAAGTGTCTAATAACTGTTGCACACATTGCCTGATTCTGATGAAACTTCACCAGATTGTTCGTTGTATGATGCCGATTCCATAAATGTGACTATTATGAGTCAAAGTTATAGCGCCACCAACTGGCAGCAGGAAGCGTGTCATTTTCAAAATGCTTTGAAATCAGCCTCTTAATTTTACTTGATTTTCTTTAAACTTCATCAAAATCATGTCAAAACACGGCTGATAAAAATATGTAAAGGGGTCGATGATAAATCAAATGCTGTTGCCATGGCAACGTCTCAAACTTTAAAATTAGATTCCTGTCTTTTCGAGGCAGATAACATGCTAAGAATTTCATGAAACTCAACACACACATCAATATTAATGATAGTTTGACACTGGCAAAAGGTCATAAATGGGCGTGGAGCAGGCACTCTATAGCGCCATCTTTTGACAAAAGTTGGGGGGTTAGTTTTTCCTACAGTCACCAAACTCTGTACATATATTGTTCTCATCAATCTGGACAACTTTCTAAATTAAACTCATTAGCTAAGACCAACAGGAAGCCGGCTATTTCCATTTGAATGTGTTTTTTTGGAAAAATCAGGCTGTAAACAAATTCACACTTCTTCTAAGAACAACCAGCTATTCACACCAAACTTTTTTAACATGAAGAGAAGATTCTGAAGATGTTAAATTGCGAGCGGATTTTGGATATCTTGAATGGTGTTGACGTGGTAATTTTTTAAAGATGTAGTAAAAAACATAACCGTCATTTTATTTATATCTTTAAAGTGCAGCATCCAAACTCTTTACAACTTTTTTCACACAGAGATCTAATCATTCTGAGCAAGTGGTGTTAATATAAATTTTCTACAAGCTTCAATGAATTAATGAAAATTAAAAAACGAAATCAGAAACCTGCTGTCACTCTGGGTGAATGTCTCTACTGTATGTATGTGCGTTCAGTCAGGCTGAGAGAAGCTCATTATTGCAGGGGGGAGGGGTGAGAGGCAGAGAGGGTGACAGAGTAGAGAGCCATGCTACAGACCATCTTTGAGTTAGAAATGCACATATATGTACTTTAATTACATAAATATGTCTGATCTTTGAGTGTCTGATATTTTGAGAAAATATAAAGGGTCATTAAGTCTTTCATTGTTTGTATTTTGCAGTTGTTGTTTTTTATTTATTTTTTACTGAACTATACCATGAACTTGTCCTATTCAGTCACATAGCAAAAGATTAAGAAAAATACAACTTTTAAGCATGAGTGATTTATCTTCATTGTAGACAATATTTTCATAGTGTTATTTATTAAATATAAAATTATAATAATTAAAAATTTCAAGACAAACTTTGACAACAAAAACTTTGCTGTTATCTGTTCAAAACATCTGAAAACCATCATTTTAAGATCAGTTATATATATATCGCCCCATTAAAATACTCAACTTGATTTTTAAAGATATTTTGAAGGAATGAAGCATTTATAGAGCACTTTATTGTGTATTGCTGTACACCCACATTAACTGTGTTTATGTTAATTCACAGTACATAAACTATATATAAATACTTTTTTTAGCTTAATATTAATTAACATTAATAAATGCTATTTATTTATTGGTCATGTTAACTAATATAGTTAATGTTAACAAATGAAACTGGATGGCAACATTTTATATTTTGTGTGTATGTGTCTGTGTGTTGATTTTAAAGTCTAACCCTTTCAATTCTGTAAACTTAAAATCCAAACTAGCAGAGGGTTACTGTGAATGCATGTGCCAACTGGGCACCGTCTTCCTTATTGATTCTTAGTTATGTAGTGCTTAAGAGTGATGTCTTATAACAGGAGTCACCAGCAAAGCAATATCCACACAAAAATTGTACAGATAGGTAACAATGACATTTAAGCAGAAGTGGTGGACGTAAAGCAAGCAATAATAACATTTTGTTATCATCATGAATTACATGTTCTTATCATCATCATCAGAATATTGGGAAAATGTTCCCTATATTGTGAACGGCTTTGGGATATCTTGAACGGTGTTGATGTGGTGATTTATGAAAGTAACAATAAAAAAGATGAAGAGATATTTTCATTTATCTTTAAATTGCATTATTCTAACTCATCAAAACTTTTTACATATAAAGAACAAGAAATCCTTAGGATATACGTGTAGTTTCAAAATGTTATCATGCTCAGAGGCCCCAAAAACATTAAAAGTGTCATTTAAATTTGTCAAATTAAAGCTCTAATACCAGGGATGAACACTAGAGGTCCTCATAAGATAAGGAATCGTTTGACCTCTAATGCTATTTAGCTCATTGTCAGTGTATAAGAATGACAATAATCCATAGAATCAGTTGATATAGACTGTACTGTCAGTGTACTTTTACATAATTATTTTGTATAGGTGCTTAAAGAGCATTAAAATCTTTTTTTTATCTTTTAAGGGAAAATTATATGATTTAAATACATATATATACACTCTCACTGGTAGAACAAACAATCTTATAAGTATGACACTATACTGCTCAGTTCACTTAATTAGAATGAGAAACAAATACAAAAAGGCCAAACAAAAAATCAACTAAGTTAATATGTATTTATTTTTAATATATTTGTTTATAATTATTTCACAGATGCTTATAGATTATTAAAATAATATTTAAAAATGCTTGTAGACCATAAAACATGGTAACTATTTAAAATAGGGTCTCTTTTGTTAACAATGGCTAATGAACTAACAAACACGAACAAACAACGAACAATATATTTGTACTCGATTTTCTTCAAACTTCATCAGAATAATGTAAAAGCCCAGATGCATCAAATGCTGTTGCCATGGCAAATAAATAAAAATAAAAAATACATTAAAATATTTGTTTCCTGTGATATTTAAGGCAGATAGCGTGCTTAAAATTTCATTTTCCATTTTCAATGATTTATTATATATTTAAAGTGCAGCATCCTAACTCTTTAAAACTTTTTTCATACAAATAACTATTCATTCTGATCAAACACAGTTCATTTCATAATTATACAAAACTCCACGAATGAAAGAAAAAAAAAACATATCTGATCTCACTCTGCTCTGCAGGAGGAGAGACAGTAAGGGTTAGTCCAAAGGGTTACTGTGAATGCATGTGCCAACTGGGCACCGTTTTCCTGATGCTATCGGGATGGCGACTGCACAGACGGCGAGGGCCCGGTCATCGCTGCTTGCAGCTTTAATTAGGGCCCGAGCACCGATGGTGTGAGGACCCTATTGAATCTGCTCCGTTTATTATTAGGGCCCGAGCCCAAAAGGGCGAAGGCCCTATTGTTCTTCTAAGGGTTCTTATTAGGGCCCGAGCCCAAAAGGGCGAAGGCCCTATTGTTCTTCTAAGGATTCTTATTTGTTTTTTTAGGGCCCGAGCCCAAAAGGGCGAAGGCCCTATTGTTCTTCTAAGGGTTATTATTATTAGGGCCCGAGCCCAAAAGGGCGAAGGCCCTATTGTTCTTCTAAGGATTCTTATTTGTTTTTTTTTTTATTTTTATTTTTATTTTTTTTCAACCGTTGGGGCACTTTTGGGGGCCTTAACATACTCAAAAACTCTTGAAAATTTGCACACACGTCGGAATCTGCCGTCGTCCGGACGCCACAGAGGCTGGGACCCGGGCGTGGTTCAGGGCCTCTACAGCGCCCCCTGGAACACAGTTTGAAAACTTGATGTACTGCGCACACATACTTGCGCGTATTGATATGAAACTCGGTACACATATAGAACTCATCGAGCTGAACAACTTTTGTACTCTATGTCATGGGCTCCACGCAACAGGAAGTGAGATATTTAGGGCTGTTTAAAAATCGCATGCTCTGGAATTTAACGTACTCCTCCCAGGAATTCCATGGGATTGTCACCAAACTCGGTCAGCATGATCTCAAGACATTGGGGACGCTAAATTGCGAGGAGATTTTTGATATCTCGAACGGTTTGGCCGTGGCAAGGCGACAAAGTTATGGCGAGAAATGAGAAACAGGAAGTGTTTAATAACTGTTGCACACATTGCCTGATTCTGATGAAACTTCACCAGTTTGTTCCTTGTATGATGCCGATTCCATAAATGTGACTATTATGAGTCAAAGTTATAGCGCCACCAACTGGCAGCAGGAAACGTGTCATTTTCAAAATGCTTTGAAATCAGCCTCTTAATTTTAATCGATTTTCTTTAAACTTCATCAAAATCATGTCAAAACACGGCCAATAAGAATATGTAAAGGGGTCGATGATAAATCAAATGCTGTTGCCATGGCAACGTGTCAAACTTTAAAATTACATTCCTGTCTTTTCGAGGCAGATAACATGCTTAGAATTTCATGAAACTCAACACACACATCAATATTAATGATAGTTAGACACTGGCAAAAGGTCATAAATGGGCGTGGAGCAGGCACTCTATAGCGCCATCTTTTGACAAAAGTTGGGGGGTTAGTTTTTCCTACAGTCACCAAACTCTGTACATATATTAATCTCATCAATCTGGACAACTTTCTAAATCAAACTCATTAGCTAAGACCAACAGAAAGCCGGCTATTTTGATTTTAAGGTGGATTTTTTGAAAAATCAGGTAGTAAACAAATTCACACTACTCCTAAGAACAACCAGCTGTTCACACCAAACTTTTTTAACATGAAGAGAAGATTCTGAAGATGTTAAATTGCGAGCGGATTTTGGATATCTCGAACGGTGTTGACGTGGTGATTTTTTAAAGATGTAGTAAAAAACACAACCCTAATTTTTTATATCTTTAAAGTGCAGCATCCAAACTCTTTAAAACTTTTTTCACACAGAGATCTAATCATTCTGAGCAAGTGCTGGAAATATAAATTTTATACAAGCTTCAATGAATTAAAGAAAATTAAAAAAATAACTCAGAAACCTGCTGTCACTCTGGTGAATGTCTCTACAGTATGTGTGTGCGTTCAGTCAGGCACAGAGAAGCTCATTATTGCAGGGGGGAGGGGTGAGAGGCAGAGAGGGTGACAGAGTAGAGAGCCATCCTACAGACCATCTTTGAACAAAAAATGCATGTACTGTATGTAGTGTAATTACATAAATATGTCTGATCTTTGAGAGTCTGATATTTTGAGAAAATATAAAGGGTCACTAAGTCTTTCATTGTTGGTATTTTGCAGTTGTTGTTTTTTATTTATTTTTTACTTAACTGTACCATGAACTTGTCCTATTCAGTCACATAGCAAAAGATTTAAAAAAATACAACTTTTTAGCATGATCAATTTATCTTCATTGATAGACAATATTTACATAGTGTTATTTATTGAATATAAAATAATAATAATAAAAAATTAAGACAAACTTTGACAACAAAACAAACGTTACTGTTATCTCTTCAAAACATCTGAAAACCATAATTTTAAGATCAGTTATATGTATATATGTATCACCCCGTTAAAATACTCAACTTGATTTTTAAAGATATTTTGAAAGAATGAAGCGTTTATAGAGCACTTTATTGTGTATTGCTGTACACCCACATGAACTGTGTTCATGTTCATGTTAATTCACAGTACATAAACTATATATGAATACTTTTTTAGCTTAATATTAATTAACATTAATAAATGCTATTTATTTATTGGTCGTGTTAACTAATATAGTTAATTTTAACAAATGAAACTGGATGGCAACATTTTATATTTTGTGTGTATGTGTCTGTGTGTTGATTTTAAAGTCTAACCCTTTCAATTCTGTAAACTTTAAATCCAAACTAGCAGAGGGTTACTGTGAATATTGATTCTTAGTTATGTAGCGCTTAAGAGTGCTGTCTTGTAACAGGAGGAGTCACCAGCAAAGCAATATCCACACAAAACTTGTACAGATAGGTAACAATGACATTTAAGCAGAAGTGGTGGACGTAAAGCAAGCAATAATAACATTTTATTATCATCATGAATCATGTTCTTATCATCATCATCAGAGTATAGGGAAAATTTAGCATATTGGTTCACAGTTGGCATTATCTGAAGTCCTTGCATTGATTGCATTTAATTAAATCAACATTATATTTGGTCAGTCTGATCTTGAGGCCTTAGAGATGTTAAATTGTGAAGATCTTGAGTTTTCATCGAGTTGTTATAACTTAGCCATAAAATGTCTGATCTGCCACAAAATTCACAGGTTTGGTAAGAGTCCTGGCCTGAAGACACCTAAAGACCAATATTCAGATATTATCATAGCGCCACCTGTTGGCAGCAGGATATATCTTATCTTTCACTAACTCAAACATACCAAGGTCAATCTGCACCAAACTTCATATGTTTGATAATAGTGCTGGCCTGAACACATCTACATGCCAATAATCAGTTATAGGCATAGCGCCACCATCTGGCAGCGGCAAGTTTGGCACATTTAAATGACTTATGACATATGTTTTCTATATTTACTGTTTTAAAAGCATACTGCCCACCGTTTGCTGATTTCCTGAAGCCACCGGTCGGCGGTGAGCCCAGGTGCGAGGGCCCGTTCATCGCTGCTCGCAGCTTTAATTATTTTTTTTTTTTTTTTTTTTTTTTTTTTTTTTTCAACCTTCCGGGCACTTTTGGGGGCCTTAACATACTCAAAAACTCTTGAAAATTTGCACACACGTTGGAATCTGCGGCCATCAGGACGCCAAAGAGGCTGGGACCCGGGCGTGGTTCAGGGCCTCTACAGCGCCCCCTGGAACACAGTTTGAAAACTTGATGTACTGCGCACACATACTTGCATGTATTGATATGAAACTCGGTACACATATAGATCTCACTGAGCCAAACAACTTTTGTACTCTATGTCATAGGCTCCACCTGACAGGAAGTGAGATATTTAGGGCTGTTTAAAAAGCGCATGCTCTGGAATTTAACGTACTCCTCCCAGGAATTCCATGGGATTGTCACCAAACTCGGTCAGCATGATCTCAAGACATTGGGGACGCTAAATTGCGAGGAGATTTTTGATATCTCGAACGGTTTGGCCGTGGCAAGGCGACAAAGTTATGGCGAGAAATGAGAAACAGGAAGTGTCTAATAACTGTTGACCACATTGCCTGATTCTGATGAAACTTCACCAGTTTGTTCGTTGTATGATGCCGATTCCATAAATGTGACTATTATGAGTCAAAGTTATAGCGCCACCAACTGGCAGCAGGAAGTGTGTCATTTTCAAAATGCTTTGAAATCAGCCTCTTAATTTTACTCGATTTTCTTTAAACTTCATCAAAATCATGTCAAAACACGGCCGATAAGAATATGTAAAGGGGTCGATGTTAAATCGAATGCTGTTGCCATGGCAACATGTCAAACTTTAAAATTAGATTCCTGTCTTTTCGAGGCAGTTAACATGCTTAGAATTTCATGAAACTCAACACACACATCAATATTAATGATAGTTAGACACTGGCAAAAGGTCATAAATGGACGTGGAGCAGGCACTCTATAGCGCCATCTTTTGACAAAAGTTGGGGGGTTAGTTTTTCCTACAGTCACCAAACTCTGTACATATATTAATCTCATCAATTTGGACAACTTTCTAAATCAAACTCATTAGCTGAGACCAACAGGAAGCCGGCTATTTTGATTTGAATGTGGATTTTTGGAAAAATCAGGCTGTAAACAAATTCACACTCCTTCTAAGAAAAATAAGGTATTCACACCAAACTTTTTTAACATGAAGAGAAGATTCTGAAGATGTTAAATTGCGAGCGAATTTGGGATATCTTGAACGGTGTTGACGTGGTGATTTTTTAAAGATGTAGTAAAAAACATAACCGTAATTTTTTTATATCTTTAAAGTGCAGCATCCAAACTCTTTACAACTTTTTTCACACAGAGATCTTATCATTCTGAGCAAGTGGTGTAAATATCAATTTTATACAAGCTTCTATGAATTAAAGAAAATTAAAAAAAGAAATTAGAAACCTGCTGTCACTCTGCCTGTGCCTGTCTGTGTTCAGTCACCATTGAGTCACTGAAGAGTGACTGAAGGGGGGAGGGGTGTAAGGGAGAGAGACCAGTGGAACATGCTGTTTTGCTTAAGACCATCTTTGAGGAAGATGCACATTGCTGTAGCGTAATCGACATAAATATGTGTGATATTTTGAGAAAATATAAAGGGTCATTAAATCTTTCATTGTTTGTATTTTGCAGTTGTTTTTTATTTATTTTTACTGAACTGTACCATGAACTTGTCCTATTCAGTCACATAGCAAAAGATTAAGAAAAATACAACTTTTAAGCATGAGTGAATAATCTTCATTGTAGACAATATTTTCATAGTGTTATTTATTGAATATAAAATTATAATAATTAAAAATTTCAAGACAAACTTTGACAACAAAACAAACTTTGCTGTTATCTGTTCAAAACATCCGAAAACCATCATTTTAAGATCAGTTATATATATATCGCCCCATTAAAACACTCAACTTGATTTTTAAAGATATTTTGAAAGAATTAAGCGTTTATAGAGCACTTTGTGTATTGCTGTACACCAACATGAACTGTGTTCATGTTCATGTTAATTCACAGTACATAAACTAAAAGATACTAATTTACCTTTAAACAATATATGAATACTTTTTTTTAGCTTAATATTAATTAACATTAATAAATGCTATTTAATTATTGTTCATGTTAACTAATATAGTTAATGTTAACAAATGAAACTGGATGGCAACATTTTATATATTGTGTGTATGTGTCTCTGTGTTGATTTTAAAGTGTAACCCTTTCAATTCTGTAAACTTAAAATCCAAACTAGCAGAGGGTTACTGTGAATGCATTTGCCAACTGTGCACCGTTTTCCTTATTGATTCTTAGTTATGTAGCGCTTAAGAGTGATGTCTTATAACAGGAGTCACCAGCAAAGCAATATCCACATACAAATTGTACAGATAGGTAACGATTTAAGCAGAAGTGGTGAATGTAATGCAAGCAATAATAACATTTTGTTATCATCATGAATTACATGTTCTTATCATCATCATCAGAATATAGGGAAAATGTAGCATATTGGTTCACAGTTGGCATTATCTGAAGTCCTTGCAGGGGGTTAGGTTTATAGCAAACTCCTCCTAGAGATTTAATGATATCAACATTATATTTGGTCAGTCTGATCTAGAGGCCTTAGAGATGTTAAATTGTGAAGATCTTGAGTTTTCATTAAAGGGCGTGTCCGTGGCGGCCTGACAAAGTTTGATGTTTCGCCATGGACATAAGTGTAATAACTCAGCCATAAAATGTCTGATCTGCCTCAAACTTCAGAGGTTTGGTAAGAGTCCTGGCCTGAAGACACCTAAAGGCCAATATTCAGATATTATCATAGTTCCACCTGTTGGCAGCAGGATATATCATATCTTTCACTAACTCAAACATACCAAGGTCAATCTGCACCAAACTTCATATGTTTGATGAAAGTGCCAGCCTGAACACATCTACATGCCAATAATCAGTTATAGGCATAGCGCCACCAGCTGGCAGCAGGATATTTGGCACATTTAAGTGACTTTGACATATTTCTCCTATTTTTGCTGTATTAAAAGCATACTGCCCACCATTAGCTGTGTTCCTAAAGCCACCGGTCGGCAGTGAGCCCGTGTGCGAGGGCCCGTTCATCGCTGCTTGCAGCTTTAATTATTATTATTTTTTTTTCAATGTTTTTGGGGATTTCGGGGCCCTTAACATACACGAAAACTCTTGAAAATTTGCACACACATTGGAACCTGCGGCCATCAGGGCCGGACAGACTTTGACATGGGGGGGTCACCTGGGGGGGGCGTGGCACAGCGTTAAAAATTGCGAATTTTGAGGGACTCTGGAGCGCACACCAATTGATCTACAGTCACCAAAATTCATACACATATAGACCTCATCCGGCCGAACAACTTCCGTGCTCACAGTCCGTGCTTCACCAAACAGGAAGTCAGCTATTCAGGGATGTCTAAAAAGCGCATGCAATGGAATTTGAAATACTCCTCCTAGACCTTTCCACCGATGGCCACCAAACTCGGTCAGCATGATCTCAAGACATTGGGGACGCAAAATTGCCAGGGGATTTTTGATATCTCGAACGGTTTGGCCGTGGCGGGGCGACAAAGTTATGGCGAGAAATGAGAAACAGGAAGTGTCTAATAACTTTAACACACTTTGTCTGATTTTGACCAAACTTCAGCAGTTTGTTCATCGTCTGATGCCGATCACAGAGATGTGACTATTAGGAGTCAAAGTTATAGCGCCACCAACTGGCAGCACAAAGCGCAACGTTTTCTAAATGCTTTTAAATCAACCTTTTAATTTTACTCAATTTGCTTCAAACTTCATCTCAATAATGTTGAAACACGGCCAATGAGAATCTGTGAATTGCATTATCGATAACTTTTATCATGTTGCCATGGCAACGTGTCAAACTTTAACTTTAGCTTTTTGTGTTTTGGAGCCACTTAAAATAATCAGAATTTCATGAAACTTCACACACACATCTGTATTAATGATATTTAGACACTGATAAAAGCCCATAAATGGGCGTGGAGCAGGCGCTCCATAGCGCCACCTTTTGACAAAAGTTGGGGGTTTAGTTTGTCCTACAGTCACCAAACTCGGTACATATATTGATCTCATCAAGCCAGAAACATTTCTAATTTACACCCATTAGCTACGATCGACAGGAAGTCGGCTATTTTGATTTGAATGTGGATATTTGGAAAAATCAGGCTGTGGAATTTTATATACTTCTCTCGGGAAAACCAACCAATTCACACCAAACTTTTTTGACATGATGCCAACATTCTGAAGATTCTAAATTGCGAGCAGATTTAGGATATCTTGAACGGTGTTGATGTGGTGATTGATTGAAATCGGAGTAAAAAAAGATAGCCGTAATTTTATTATATCTTTAAAGTGCAGCATCCAAAGTCTTTGAAACTTTTTTCATACAGACTACTAGTCATTCTGATCAGACAACGTTCATTTCATAATTATACAAAGATCTATGAATTAATGAAAATTAAAAAACAAATCTGATCCCTCTCTGCTCTGCACTTATGTGTGTGCGTGGTAAGTGGGTGTGTGTTTTTTGAGTGTTAGGGTGACAGTGGGGAGGGGGGATGGGTGGAAAGAGAGAGTCAGAGAGGAGGAGATAGAAGGGAATATTTAAACTCTTGGTTGTTTATTCATTAGGATGTGAATTAGGGCTGGGTATTGTGACCAATTTGGCAATTCGATTCAATTGTTATTTTTATGGTTTCGATTCGATTCAACTCGATTCGATATCGATTAGCTATCAATATTTCATTTAAAATGTTAGTTTTGCAGACATGGGATCACTATTTTGATATAAATGCTGGTAACTTAAAACTCCCCTACTTAAGTTTATTACTGAAATACACATCTACATTAATAATAGGGTGCACACAGTTGTTTATTTTAAACAACTTTTATTTTAAATGAATACTGTAACAAGAAGTCATAAATATGTGCATCCAATGTACACCATGTAAACAAACTGCAAAATGCACATTACTGTAAAAAATAAAAAGACTAAATGTGCAACAGTGAAATCTATTAAGAACTTCAAACATGTTTAAGAATTTTTTTTTTTCTAAATTCAAATCAGGCCCATCATAAAGCCCTTGTCTGCATATACAAAACATTCTAACTGTCCATAAAACTAACAGTTCTTAACTACAGCCTGATAATTTTTGGTCACCAGATTTTTTTTGCAAAAAATTTACACCCATTAGCTACGACCAACAGGAAGTCAGCTATTTTGATTTGAATGTGGATTTTTGGAAAAATATAGCTGAATAAATTCATATCACTCATAGCAGAATCAGACACCAAACTTTGTCAACATGGTGCCAAGATACTGAAGATGTTAAAATGTGAACGGCTTTGGGATATCTTGAACGGTGTTGATGTGGTGATTTATGAATGTAACAGTAAAAAAGATGGAGAGTTATTTCCATATATCTTTAAATTGCATTATTCTAACTCATCAAAACTTTTTACATATAAAGAACAAGAAATTCTTAGGAAATACGTGTAGTTTCAAAATGTTATCATGCTCAGAGGCCCCAAAAACATTAAAAGTGTCATATAAATTGTCAGATTAAAGCTCTAGTACCAGAGATGAACACTAGAGGCCCTCATAAGATAAGGAATCGTTTGAACAATAATGCTATTTAGCTCATTCTCAGTGTATAAGAATGAAAATAATCCATAGAATCAGTTGATATGTACTGTATTGTCAGTAGACTTTTACATAGTTATTTTGTATAGGTGCTTAAAGAGCATTAAAATATTTTTTTTAATCTTTTAAGGAAAAATTATATGATTTATATACATATATAGACTCTCACTGATAGAACAAAAAATCTTATAAGTATGACACTATACTGCTCAGTTCACTTAATTAGAATGAGAAAACAAATACATCAACTAAGTTATTATGTATTTATTTTTAATATATTTGTTTATAATTATTTCACAGATGCTTATGGATCATTAAAATAATATTTAAAAATGGTTGTAGATCATAAAACATGGTAACTATTTAAAATAGGGTCTTTTTTGTTAACAATGGTTAATGAACTAACACACGAACGAACAACGAACAATATATTTGTACTCGATTTTCTTCAAACTTCATCAGAATGATGTAAAAACACGGCCGATGAGAGTCTGTAAAGGCGTCTCTGATGCATCAAATGCTGTTGCCATGGCAAATAAATAAAAATACAAAATACATTCAAATATTTGTTTCCTGGGTTTTTGAGGCAGATAGCGTGCCTAGAATTTCATTTTTCATTTTCAATTTTCAATAATTTATTATATATTTAAAGTGCAGCATCCTAACTCTTTGAAACTTTTTTCATACAAATAACTATTCATTCTGATTAAACACAGTTCATTTCATAATTATACAAAACTCCACGAATGAAAGAAAATTAAAAAACATATCTGATCTCACTGTGCTCTGCACTCTATGTGTGTGTTTGTGTGGTAAGTGGCTGAGTGTAAGGAGGCGGGATGGGTGGCAAGAGAAAGAGTCAGACAGGAGGAGAGACAGTTAGGCTTAGTCCAAAGGGTTACTGTGAATGCATGTGCCAACTGGGCACCGTTTTCCTGAAGCTATCGGGATGGCGACTGCCAGACGGCGAGGGCCCGGTCAACGCTGCTTGCAGCTTTAATTAGGGCCCGAGCCCAAAAGGGCGAAGGCCCTATTGTTTTTCTAAGGATTATTATTAGGGCCCGAGCCCAAAAGGGCGAAGGCCCTATTGTTTTTCTAAGGATTATTATTAGGGCCCGAGCCCAAAAGGGCGAAGGCCCTATTGTTTTTCTAAGGATTATTATTATTATTTTTTTTTCAATGTTTTGGGTGATTTTGGGGCCCTTAACATACACGAAAACTCTTGAAAATTTGCACACACATTGGAACCTGCGGCCATCAGGGCCGGACAGACTTTGACATGGGGGGGTCACCTGGGGGGGGCGTGGCACAGCGTTAAAAATTGCGACTTTTGAGGGACTCTGGAGCGCACACCAATTGATCTACAGTCACCAAAATTCATACACATATAGACTTCATCGGGCCGACCAACTTCCGTGCTCACAGTCCGTGCTTCACCAAACAGGAAGTCAGCTATTCAGGGATGTCTAAAAAGCGCATGCAATGGAATTTGAAATACTCCTCCTAGACCTTCCAACCGATGGCCACCAAACTCGGTCAGCATGATCTCAAGACATTGGGGACGCAAAATTGCCAGGGGATTTTTGATATCTCGAACGGTTTGGCCGTGGCGGGGCGACAAAGTTATGGTGAGAAATGAGAAACAGGAAGTGTCTAATTACTTTAACACACTTTGTCTGATTTTGACCAAACATCAGCAGTTTGTTCATCTTATGATGCCGATCACAGAGATGTGACTATTAGGAGTCAAAGTTATAGCGCCACCAACTGGCAACACAAAGCGCAACGTTTTCTAAATGCTTTTAAATCAACCTCTTAATTTTACTCAATTTGCTTCAAACTTCATCTCAATAATGTTGAAACACGGCCGAAGAGAATCTGTGAATTGCATTATCGATAACTTTTATCATGTTGCCATGGCAATGTGTCAAACTTTAACTTTAGTTTTTTGTGTTTTGAAGCCACTTAAAATACTCAGAATTTCATGAAACTTCACACACACATCTGTATTAATGATATTTAGACACTGATAAAAGCCCATAAATGGGCGTGGAGCAGGCGCTCCATAGCGCCACCTTTTGACAAAAGTTGGGGGTTTAGTTTGTCCTACAGTCACCAAACTCGGTACATATATTGATCTCATCAAGCCAGAAACATTTCTAATTTACACCCATTAGCTACGATCAACAGGAAGTCGGCTATTTTGATTTGAATGTGGATATTTGGAAAAATCAGGCTGTGGAATTTTATATACTTTTCTCAGGAAAACCAACCAATTCACACCAAACTTTTTTGACATGTTGCCAACATTCTGAAGATTCTAAATTGCGAGCAGATTTAGGATATCTTGAACGGTGTTGATGTGGTGATTGATTGAAATCGGAGTAAAACAAGATAGCCGTAATTTTATTATATCTTTAAAGTGCAGCATCCAAAGTCTTTGAAAGTTTTTTCATACAGACTACTAGTCATTCTGATCAGACACCGTTCATTTCATAATTATACAAAGATCTATGAATTAACGAAAATTAAAAAACAAATCTGATCCCTCTCTGCTCTGCACTTATGTGTGTGCGTGGTAAGTGGGTGTGTGTTTGTTGAGTGTTAGGGTGAGAGTGGGGAGGGGGGATGGGTGGAAAGAGAGAGTCAGAGAGGAGGAGATAGAAGGGAATATTTAAACTCTTGGTTGTTTATTCATTAGGATGTGAATTAGGGCTGGGTATTGTGACCAATTTGGCAATTCGATTCGATTGTTATTTTTATGGTTTCGATTCGATTATATTCGATATCGATTAGCTATCAATATTTCATTTAAAATGTTAGTTTTGCAGACATGGGATCACTATTTTGATATAAATCCTGGTAACTTAAAACTCCCCTACTTAAGTTTATTACTGAAATACACATCTACATTAATAATAGGGTGCACACAGTTGTTTATTTTAAACAACTTTTATTTTAAATGAATAAATTTTAAATGAAATAAAAAGACTAAATGTGCAACAGTGAAATCTATTAAGAACTTCAAACATGTTTAAGAAATATTTTTTTTTTCTAAATTCAAATCAGGCCCATCATAAAGCCCTTGTCTGCATATACAAAACATTCTAACTGTCCATAAAACTAACAGATCTTAACTAAAGCCTAATATTTTTTGATCACCAGATTTTTTTTTGCAAAAAATTTACACCCATTAGCTACGACCAACAGGAAGTCAGCTATTTTGATTTGAATGTGGATTTTTGGAAAAATATAGCTGAATAAATTCATATCACTCATAGCAGAATCAGACAGTGCACACCAAACTTTGTCAACATGATGCCAAGATACTGAAGATGTTAAAATGTGAACGGCTTTGGGATATCTTGAACGGTGTTGATGTGGTGATTTATGAAAGTAACAGTAAAAAAGATGGAGAGTTATTTCCATATATCTTTAAATTGCATTATTCTAACTCATCAAAACTTTTTACATATAAAGAACAAGAAATTCTTAGGAAATACGTGTAGTTTCAAAATGTTATCATGCTCAGAGGCCCCAAAAACATTAAAAGTGTCATATAAATTGTCAGATTAAAGCTCTAGTACCAGGGATGAACACTAGAGGTCCTCATAAGATAAGGAATCGTTTGAACAATAATGCTATTTAGCTCATTCTCAGTGTATAAGAATGAAAATAATCCATAGAATCAGTTGATATAGACTGTACTGTCAATGTACTTTTACATAATTATTTTGTATAGGTGCTTAAAGAGCATTAAAATCTTTTTTTAATCTTTTAAGGAAAAATTATATGATTTATATACATATATACAATCTCACTGATAGAATAAAAAATCTTATAAGTATGACACTATACTGCTCAGTTCACTTAATTAGAATGAGAAACAAATACATCAACTAAGTTAATATGTATTTATTTTAAATATATTTGTTTATAATTATTTCACAGATGCTTATAGATCATTAAAATAATATTTAAAAATGGTTGTAGATCATAAAACATGGTAACTATTTAAAATAGGGTCTCTTTTGTTAACAATGGTTAATGAACTAACACACGAACGAACAACGAACAATATGTTTGTACTCGATTTTCTTCAAACTTCATCAGAATGATGTAAAAACACGGCCGATGAGAGTATGTAAAGGCGTCTCTGATGCATCAAATGCTGTTGCCATGGCAAATAAATAAAAATACAAAATACATTCAAATATTTGTTTCCTGTGTTTTTGAGGCAGATAGCGTGCCTAGAATTTCATTTTCCATTTTCAATTTTCAATTATTTATTATATATTTAAAGGGCAGCATCCTAACTCTTTGAAACTTTTTTCATACAAATAACTATTCATTCTGATCAAACACAGTTCATTTCATAATTATACAAAACTCCACGAATGAAAGAAAATTAAAAAACATATCTGATCTCACTCTGCTCTGCACTCTATGTGTGTGGTAAGTGGCTGAGTGTAAGGAGGGGGGATGGGTGGCAAGAGAAAGAGTTAGAGAGGAGGAGAGACAGTAAGGGTTAGTCCAAAGGGTTACTGTGAATGCATGTGCCAACTGGGCACCGTTTTCCTGATGCTATCGGGATGGCGACTGCCAGACGGCGAGGGCCCGGTCAACGCTGCTCGCAGCTTTAATTATTATTATTTTTTTTTCAATGTTTTGGGGGATTTTGGGGCCCTTAACATACACGAAAACTCTTGAAAATTTGCACACACATTGGAACCTGCGGCCATCAGGGCCGGACAGACTTTGACATGGGGGGGTCACCTGGGGGGGGCGTGGCACAGCGTTAAAAATTGCAACTTTTGAGGGACTCTGGAGCGCACACCAATTGATCTACAGTCACCAAAATTCATACACATATAGACCTCATCGGGCCGAACAACTTCCGTGCTCACAGTCCGTGCTTCACCAAACAGGAAGTCAGCTATTCAGGGATGTCTAAAAAGCGCATGCAATGGAATTTGAAATACTCCTCCTAGACCTTTCCACCGATGGCCACCAAACTCGGTCAGCATGATCTCAAGACATTGGGGACGCAAAATTGCCAGGGGATTTTTGATATCTCGAACGGTTTGGCCGTGGCGGGGCGACAAAGTTATGGCGAGAAATGAGAAACAGGAAGTGTCTAATAACTTTAACACACTTTGTCTGATTTTGACCAAACTTCAGCAGTTTGTTCATCTTATGATGCCGATCACAGAGATGTGACTATTAGGAGTCAACGTTATAGCGCCACCAACTGGCAGCACAAAGCGCAACGTTTTCTAAATGCTTTTAAATCAACCTTTTAATTTTACTCAATTTGCTTCAAACTTCTTCTCAATAATGTTGAAACACGGCCAATGAGAATCTGTGAATTGCATTATCGATAACTTTTATCATGTTGCCATGGCAACGTGTCAAACTTTAACTTTAGCTTTTTGTGTTTTGGAGCCACTTGAAATAATAAAAATTTCATGAAACTTCACACACACATCTGTATTAATGATTTTTAGACACTGATAAAAGCCCATAAATGGGCGTGGAGCAGGCGCTCCATAGCGCCACCTTTTGACAAAAGTTGGGGGTTTAGTTTGTCCTACAGTCACCAAACTCGATACATATATTGATCTCATCAAGCCAGAAACATTTCTAATTTACACCCATTAGCTACGATCGACAGGAAGTCGGCTATTTTGATTTGAATGTGGATATTTGGAAAAATCAGGCTGTGGAATTTTATATACTTCTCTCGGGAAAACCAACCAATTCACACCAAACTTTTTTGACATGATGCCAACATTCTGAAGATTCTAAATTGTGAGCAGATTTAGGATATCTTGAACGGTGTTGATGTGGTGATTGATTGAAATCGGAGTAAAAAAAGATAGCCGTAATTTTATTATATCTTTAAAGTGCAGCATCCAAAGTCTTTGAAACTTTTTTCATACAGACTACTAGTCATTCTGATCAGACAACGTTCATTTCATAATTATACAAAGATCTATGAATTAATGAAAATTAAAAAACAAATCTGATCCCTCTCTGCTCTGCACTTATGTGTGTGCGTGGTAAGTGGGTGTGTGTTTTTTGAGTGTTAGGGTGAGAGTGGGGAGGGGGGATGGGTGGAAAGAGAGAGTCAGAGAGGAGGAGATAGAAGGGAATATTTAAACTCTTGGTTGTTTATTCATTAGGATTTGAATTAGGGCTGGGTATTGTGACCAATTTGGCAATTCGATTCAATTGTTATTTTTATGGTTTCGATTCGATTCAATTCGATTCGATATCGATTAGCTATCAATATTTCATTTAAAATGTTAGTTTTGCAGACATGGGATCACTATTTTGATATAAATGCTGGTAACTTAAAACTCCCCTACTTAAGTTTATTACTGAAATACACATCTACATTAATAATAGGGTGCACACAGTTGTTTATTTTAAACAACTTTTATTTTAAATAAATACTGTAACAAGAAGTCATAAATATGTGCATCCAATGTACACCATGTAAACAAACTGCAAAATGCACATTACTGTAAAAAAATAAAAAGACTAAATGTGCAACAGTGAAATCTATGAAGAACTTCAAACATGTTTAAGAAATTTTTTTTTTTTCTAAATTCAAATCAGGCCCATCATAAAGCCCTTGTCTGCATATACAAAACATTCTAACTGTCCATAAAACTAACAGTTCTCAACTACAGCCTAATCATTTTTGGTCACCAGATTTTTTTTGCAAAAAATTTACACCCATTAGCTACGACCAACAGGAAGTCAGCTATTTTGATTTGAATGTGGATTGTTGGAAAAATATAGCTGAATAAATTCATATCACTCATAGCAGAATCAGACACCAAACTTTGTCAACATGGTGCCAAGATACTGAAGATGTTAAAATGTGAACGGCTTTGTGATATCTTGAACGGTGTTGATGTGGTGATTTATGAAAGTAACAGTAAAAAAGATGGAGAGTTATTTCCATATATCTTTAAATTGCATTATTCTAACTCATCAAAACTTTTTACATATAAAGAACAAGAAATTCTTAGGAAATATGTGTAGTTTCAAAATGTTATCATGCTCAGAGGCCCAAAAATCATTAAAAGTGTCATATAAATTGTCAGATTAAAGCTCTAGTACCAGGGATGAACACTAGAGGTCCTCATAAGATAAGGAATCGTTTGAACAATAATGCTATTTAGCTCATTCTCAGTGTATAAGAATGAAAATAATCCATAGAATCAGTTGATATATACTGTTCTGTCAGTGTACTTTTACATAATTGTTTTGTATAGGTGCTTAAAGAGCATTAAAATCTTTTTTTAATCTTTTAAGGAAAAATTATATGATTTATATACACATATAGACTCTCACTGATAGAACAAAAAATCTTATAAGTATGACACTATACTGCTCAGTTCACTTAATTAGAATGAGAAACAAATACATCAACTAAGTTAATATGTATTTATTTTTAATATATTTGTTTATAATTATTTCACAGATGCTTATGGATCATTAAAATAATATTTAAAAATGGTTGTAGATCATAAAACATGGTAACTATTTAAAATAGGGTCTCTTTTGTTAACAATGGTTAATGAACTAACACACGAACGAACAACGAACAATATATTTGTACTCGATTTTCTTCAAACTTCATCAGAATGATGTAAAAACACGGCCGATGAGAGTCTGTAAAGGCGTCTCTGATGCATCAAATGCTGTTGCCATGGCAAATAAATAAAAATACAAAATACATTCAAATATTTGTTTCCTGGGTTTTTGAGGCAGATAGCGTGCCTAGAATTTCATTTTCCATTTTCAATTTTCAATGATTTATTATATATTTAAAGTGCAGCATCCTAACTCTTTGAAACTTTTTTCATACAAATAACTATTCATTCTGATCAAACACAGTTCATTTCATAATTATACAAAACTCCACGAATGAAAGAAAATTAAAAAACATATCTGATCTCACTCTGCTCTGCACTCTATGTGTGTGTTTGTGTGGTAAGTGGCTGAGTGTAAGGAGTGGGGATGGGTGGCAAGAGAAAGAGTCAGACAGGAGGAGAGACAGTTAGGGTTAGTCCAAAGGGTTACTGTGAATGCATGTGCCAACTGGGCACCGTTTTCCTGATGCTATCGGGATGGCGACTGCAAGACGGCGAGGGCCCGGTCAACGCTGCTTGCAGCTTTAATTAGGGCCCGAGCCCAAAAGGGCGAAGGCCCTATTGTTCTTCTAAGGGTTCTTATTTTTTTTTTTTTTTTTTTTTTTTTTTACACCTTCCGGGCACTTTTGGGGGCCTTAACATACTCAAAAACTCTTGAAAATTTGCACACACGTCGGAATCTGCGGCCATCAGGACGCCACAGAGGCTGGGACCCGGGCGTGGTTCAGGGCCTCTACAGCGCCCCCTGGAACACAGTTTGAAAACTTGATGTACTGCGCACACATACTTGCACATATTGATATGAAACTCGGTACACATATAGATCTCACTGAGCCAAACAACTTTTGTACTCTATGTCATAGGCTCCACCTGACAGGAAGTGAGATATTTAGGGCTGTTTAAAAAGCGCATGCTCTGGAATTTAACGTACTCCTCCCAGGAATTCCATGGGATTGTCACCAAACTCGGTCAGCATGATCTCAAGACATTGGGGACGCTAAATTGCGAGGAGATTTTTGATATCTCGAACGGTTTGGCCGTGGCAAGGCGACAAAGTTATGGCGAGAAATGAGAAACAGGAAGTGTCTAATAACTGTTGCACACATTGCCTGATTCTGATGAAACTTCACCAGTTTGTTCGTTGTATGATGCCGATTCCATAAATGTGACTATTATGAGTCAAAGTTATAGCGCCACCAACTGGGAGCAGGAAGTGTGTCATTTTCAAAATGCTTTGAAATCAGCCTCTTAATTTTACTCGATTTTCTTTAAACTTCATCAAAATCATGTCAAAACACGGCCGATAAGAATATGTAAAGGGGTCGATGATAAATCGAATGCTGTTGCCATGGCAACATGTCAAACTTTAAAATTAGATTCCTGTCTTTTCGAGGCAGATAACATGCTTAGAATTTCATGAAACTCAACACACACATCAATATTAATGATAGTTAGACACTGGCAAAAGGTCATAAATGGGCGTGGAGCAGGCACTCTATAGCGCCATCTTTTGACAAAAGTTGGGGGGTTAGTTTTTCCTACAGTCACCAAACTCTGTACATATATTAATCTCATCAATCTGGACAACTTTCTAAATCAAACTCATTAGCTAAGACCAACAGGAAGCCGGCTATTTTGGTTTGAAGGTGGATTTTTGGAAAAATCAGGCTGTAAACAAATTCACACTACTTCTAAGAACAACCAGCTGTTCACACCAAACTTTTTTAACATGAAGAGAAGATTCTGAAGATGTTAAATTGCGAGCGGATTTTGGATATCTTGAACGGTGTGGACATGGTGATTTTTTAAAGATATAGTAAAAAATATTTTTATATCTTTAAAGTGCAGCATCCAAACTCTTTAAAACTTTTTTCACACAGAGATCTAATCATTCTGAGCAAGTGCTGGAAATATAAATTTTATACAACCTTCAATGAATTAAAGAAAATTAAAAAAATAACTCAGAAACCTGCTGTCACTCTGGTGAATGTCTCTACAGTATGTGTGTGCGTTCAGTCAGGCACAGAGAAGCTCATTATTGCAGGGGGGAGGGGTGAGAGGCAGAGAGGGTGACAGAGTAGAGAGCCATCCTACAGACCATCTTTGAACAAAAAATGCACATATGTATTGTAATTACATAAATATGTCTGATCTTTGAGAGTCTGATATTTTGAGAAAATATAAAGGGTCACTAAGTCTTTCATTGTTCGTATTTTGCAGTTGTTGTTTTTCATTTATTTTTTACTTAACTGTACCATGAACTTGTCCTATTCAGTCACATAGCAAAAGATTTAAAAAATACAACTTTTTAGCATGATCAATTTATCTTCATTGATAGACAATATTTGCATAGTGTTATTTATTGAATATAAAATAATAATAATAAAAAATTAAGACAGACTTTGACAACAAAACAAACGTTACTGTTATCTCTTCAAAACATCTGAAAACCATCATTTTAAGATCAGTTATATATATATATATATCACCCCGTTAAAATACTCAACTTGATTTTTAAAGATATTTTGAAAGAATGAAGCGTTTATAGAGCACTTTATTGTGTATTACTGTACACCCACATGAACTGTGTTCATGTTCATGTTAATTCACAGTACATAAACTTTATATGAATACTTTTTTTAGCTTAATATTAATTAACATTAATAAATGCTATTTATTTATTGGTCATGTTAACTAATATAGTTAATTTTAACAAATGAAACTGGATGGCAACATTTTATATTTTGTGTGTATGTGTCTGTGTGTTGATTTTAAAGTCTAACCCTTTCAATTCTGTAAACTTAAAATCCAAACTAGCAGAGAGTTACTGTGAATGCATGTGCCAACTGGGCACCATTTTCCTTATTGATTCTTAGTTATGTAGCGCTTAAGAGTGATGTCTTGTAACAGGAGGAGTCACCAGCAAAGCAATATCCACACAAAACTTGTACAGATAGGTAACAATGACATTTAAGCAGAAGTGGTGGACGTAAAGCAAGCAATAATAACATTTTGTTATCATCATGAATCATGTTCTTATCGTCATCATCAGAGTATAGGGAAAATTTTGCATATTGGTTCACAGTTGGCATTATCTGAAGTCCTTGCATTGATTGCATTTAATTAAATCAACATTATATTTGGTCAGTCTGATCTTGAGGCCTTAGAGATGTTAAATTTTGAAGATCTTGAGTTTTCATTGAGTTGTTATAACTTAGCCATAAAATGTCTGATCTGCCACAAAATTCACAGGTTTGGTAAGAGTCCTGGCCTGAAGACACCTAAAGACTAATATTCAGATATTATCATAGCGCCACTTGTTGGCAGCAGGATATATCATATCTTTCACTAACTCAAACATACCAAGGTCAATCTGCACCAAACTTCATATGTTTGATAATAGTGCTGGCCTGAACACATCTACATGCCAATAATCAGTTACAGGCATAGCGCCACCATCTGGCAGCGGCAAGTTTGGCACATTTAAATGACTTATGACATATTTTTTCTATATTTACTGTATTAAAAGCATACTGCCCACCGTTTGCTGATTTCCTGAAGCCACCAGTCGGCGGTGAGCCCAGGTGCGAGGGCCCGTTCATCGCTGCTCGCAGCTTTAATTATTATTATTATTAGGGCCCGAGCCCAGAATGGGCGAAGGCCCTATTGTTTTTCTAAGGATTATTATTATTATTATTATTATTATTTCATCAATGTTTTGGGGGATTTCGGGGTCCTTAACATACACGAAAACTCTTGAAACTTTGCACACGCATTGGAACCTGCGGCCATCAGGGCCGGACAAACTTTGACATGGGGGGGTCACCTGGGGGGGGCGTGGCACAGCGTTAAAAATTTCAACTTTTGAGGGACTCTGGAGCACACACCGGTTGACCTATATTTATCAAAATTCATACACATATAGACCTCATCGAGCCGAACAACTCTAATGCTCAAAGTCCGTCCTTCGCCCAACAGGAAGTCAGCTATTCAGGGATGTCTAAAAAGCGCATGCAATGGAATTTGAAATACTCCTTCAAGGCCTTTCCACCGATGGCCTCCAAACTCGGTCAGCATGATCTCAAGACATTGGGGAAACAAAATTGCCAGGGGAATTTTGATATTTCAAACGGTTTGGCCGTGGCGGGGCGACAAAATTATGGCGAGAAATGAGAAACAGGAAGTGTCTAATAACTTTAACACACTTTGTCTGATTTTGACCAAACTTCAGCAGTTTGTTCAACGTATGATGCCAGTCACAGAGATGTGACTATTATGAGTCAAAGTTATAGCGCCACCAACTGGCAGCAGAAAGCGCAACGTTTTCTAAATGCTTTTAAATCAGCCTCTTAATTTTACTCAATTTGCTTTAAACTTCATCCCAATAATGTCGAAACACGGCTGATGAGAATCTGTGAAGGGCATTATCGATAACTTTTATCATGTTGCCATGGCAATGTGTCAAACTTTAACTTTAGTTTTTTGTGTTTTCGAGCCACTTAAAATACTTGGAATTTCATGAAACTCAACACACACATCTGTATTAATGATATTTAGACACTGATAAAAGCCTATAAATGGGCGTGGAGGAGGCACTCTATAGCGCCACCTTTTGACAAAAGTTGGGGGTTTAGTTTTGCCTACAGTCACCAAACTTGGTACGTATATTGCTCTCATCAATCCGGACAACTTTCTAATTAACACTCATTAGCTATAATAAACAGGAAGTTGGCTATTTTTATTTGAATGTGGATTTTTGGAAAATTCAGGCTGTAAATAAAATCATACTAAACAAAGCAGAAACAAGAAGTTCACACCAAACTTTGTCAACATGATAAGAATATACTCAAAATGCTAAATTGTGAGCGGATTTGGGATATCTTGAATGGTGTTGATGTGGTGATTTTTTAAAGTCACAGTAAAAAAAGTAGCATTAATTTTCATATATCTTTAAAGTGCCTAATACCAACTCTTCAAAACTTTGTATATATGAAGAACAAATCATTCTTAGAAAATACGCTTGGTATCAAAATTTTATCATGCTCAGAGGCCCCAAAAACATTAAAAGTATCCAGAAGTGAAAGAGAGAAATGAAAACTGTAATACAAGGCATGAACACCAGAGGTCCTCGTATGATAAGGAATATTTTTACCTCTAAAGCTATTCTGCTCATTCATAATGTACAACAAAGAAACAAATGCATAGATTCATTTGCAGTTGTTATGTACTGTACTTTCAGAATACTTTTAAATAATTTTAAAATAAACACTAAAAAGCATTATTTTATTTTTTTTATGAAAAATTATGAAATGTTTTGTTTGTCTCTCACTGATTTGGTAACACTTTCTATGAAGCCCCTGTTATAAGGGTATTTCTAAGGCATTATAATGAACGCATAATGCATTATAAAAAAAACGTATAATATAATATATTATATCATCCAATGAATATTCATAACAACAAATATCATACATTATAATACTTAAATATTAGAGGTTATAACTTTTAAGATTATGATTTATAACACACAATAGACACCATATTAAATCTACTTCATTTGTAATGGACTATATCATATTAGATTTATTTTTTACATTATATTCTATTCTATTGACTATAAGCAACTAAATCTCACCAACTAACACTCCTTACAGTGTAGACTTAGATTAATGTTAGGCTAAGTAGAAGGTTCATGTTCTTGCAAAGTTACTTATAATCAGTTTGTCTTTTGGGGAACTGTCAAAATACAGTGTTAGCATATATTCAGCACACTACTAATAATAGTTACTGCTAGTTGACATGCAGTTGCAGAGTTACTTATAAAAAGCTGTCTAACGGGTACCATCAAAATAATTAAACTGATCATATTATACATTCATCTGATCTGATACCTGATCTTATGGCTATTTGAGAATTATTATTATTATTACTTATAAGTGATCTTTGTATGCTTTAAGTAAAGTGACATCAGTAAGATGGCAAAATATGAGACTTATACATTATAACTATGAGGAGGTAATCATACTCATAAAAGCTATAATAAAAAAAGTAAAAATTCTAATACATTAAAACTGTTCTTATGAATGCTCATGAGATTATACAACATATTATAAGGTTTTTTATAATGTATTATGCATTCCTTATAATGCCTTAAGAATACCCTTATAATGTAATATAAATACATGAACCCACAAATATTTTTAACAAATATAAATAAATGTACTAATGTACCTTTTAATAATATATGAATACTTTCTTTAGCTTAATATTAATTAACATTAATAAATGCCATTTAATTATTGTTCATGTTAACTAATATAGTTAATGTTAACAAATTAAACTGGATGGCAACATTTTAAATATTGTGTGTATGTGTATGTGTCTGTGTGTTGATTTTAATTAACCCTTTCAATTCGGTAAACTTTAAATCGACCCTGGAAGAAGGGTTACTGTGAATGCATGTGCCAACTGGGCACCGTTTTCCTGATGCTATCGGTATGGTGACTGCGCAGATGGCGAGGGCCCGGTCATCGCTGCTTGCAGCTTTAATTATTATTATTATTATTTTTTTTTTTTTTTTTTTCAATGTTTTGGGGGATTTCGGGGGCCTTAACATACACGAAAACTCTTGAAACTTTGCACACACATTGGAACCTGCGGCCATCAGGGCCGGACAGACTTTGACATGGGGGGGTCACCTGGGGGGGGCATGGCACAGCGTTAAAAATTGCGACTTTTGAAGGGCTCTGGAGCGCACAACGGTTGACCTACAGTCACCAAATTTCATACACATATAGACCTCATCGGGCCGAACAAATTTCACACTCATAGTCCGTGCTTCGCCAAACAGGAAGTCGGCTATTCAGGGATGTCTAAAAAGTGCATGCAATGGAATTTGAAATACTCCTACTAGGCCTTTCCACCGATGGCCACCAAACTCGGTCAGCATGATCTCAAGACATTGGGGACGCAAAATTGCCAGGGGATTTTTGATATCTCGAACGGTTTGACCGTGACGGGGCGACAAATTTATGGCGAGAAATGAGAAACAGGAAGTGCCTAATAACTTTGACATACTTTGTCTGATTTTGACCAAACTTCAGCAGTTTGTTCATCGTCTGATGCCGATCACAGAGATGTGACTATTATGAGTCAAAGTTATAGCGCCACCAACTGGCAGCAGAAAGCGTGACGTTTTTGAAACGCTTTAAACTCAGCCTCTTAATTTTACTCAATTTGCTTCAAACTTCATCCCAATAATGTCAAAACACGACCGATAAGAATCTGTGAAGGGCGTTATCCATAACTTTTATCATGTTGCCATGGCAACATGTCAAACTTTAACTTTAGTTTTTTGTGTTTTTGAGCCACTTAAAATGCTTAGAATTTCATGAAACTCAACACACACATCTGTATTAATGACAGTTAAACACTGATAAAAGCCCATAAATGGGCGTGGAGCAGGCGCTCCATAGCGCCACCTTTTGACAAAAGTTGGGGGGTTACTTTGTCCTACAGTCACCAAACTCGGTACATATATTGGACTCATCAAGCCGGACAACTTTCTAATTTACACCCATTAGCTACGACCAACAGGAAGTCAGCTATTTTTATTTAAATATGGATTTTTGGAAAAATCAAGCTGTGGAATTTGAAATACTCCTCCTAGACCTTTCCACCGATGGCCACCAAACTCGGTCAGCATGATCTCAAGATATTGGGAATGCAAAATTGCCAGGGGATTTTTGGTATCTCGAATGGTTTGGCCGTGGCAGGGCGACAAATTATGGCGAGAAATGAGAAACAGGAAATGTCTAATAATTTTGACACACTTTATCTGATTTTGACCAAACTTAAGCAGTTTGTTCGTCATATGATACCGATCACAGAGATGTGACTATTATGAGTCAAAGTTATAGCGCCACCAACTGGCAGCAGGAAGTGTGTTGCTTGCAAAACGCTTTTAAATCAACCTCTTAATTTTACTCAATTTGCTTCAAACTTCATCAGAATAATATCAAAACACGGCCGATGAGAATCTGTGAAGGGGTCCTTGATACATCAAATGCTGTTGCCATGGCAACATGTCAAACTTTAACATTTGTTTCCTGTGTTTTTAAATATAGCTGTGAATAAATTCATATCACTCATAGCAGAATCAGACAGTTCACACCAAACTTTGTCAACATGATGCCAAGATACTGAAGATGTTAAATTGTGAACGGCTTTGGGACATCTTGAACGGTGTTGATGTGGTGATTTATGAAAGTAACAATAAAAAAGATGAAGAGTTATTTTCATATATCTTTAAATTGCATTATTCTAACTCATCAAAACTTTTTACATATAAAGAACAAGAAATTCTTAGGAAATACGTGTAGTTTCAAAATGTTATCATGCTCAGAGGCCCCAAAAACATTAAAAGTGTCACATAAATTTGTCAGATTAAAGCTCTAATACCAGGGATGAACACTAGAGGTCCTCATAAGATAAGGAATCGTTTGACCTCTAATGCTATTTAGCTCATTGTCAGTGTATAATAATGACAATAATCCATAGAATCAATTGATATGTACTGTACTGTCAGTGTACTTTTACATAATTATTTTGTATAGGTGCTTAAAGAGCATTAAAATCTTTTTTTAATCTTTTAAGGAAAAATTATATGATTTATATAGATATATACAATCTCACTGATAGAATAAAAAATCTTATAAGTATGACACTATACTGCTCAGTTCACTTCATTAGAATGAGAAACAAATACATCAACTAAGTTAATATGTATTTATTTTTAATATATTTGTTTATAATTATTTCACAGATGCTTATAGATCATTAAAATAATATTTAAAAATGGATGTAGATCATAAAACATGGTAACTATTTAAAATAGGGTCTCTTTTGTTAACATTGGTTAATGAACTAACACACGAACGAACAACGAACAATATATTTGTACTCTATTTTCTTCAAACTTCATCAGAATGATGTAAAAACACGGCCGATGAGAGTCTGTAAAGGCGTCCCTGATGCATCAAATGCTGTTGCCATGGCAAATAAATAAAAATACAAAATACATTCAAATATTTGTTTCCTGTGTTTTTGAGGCAGATAGCGTGCCTAGAATTTTATTTTCCATTTTCAATTTTCAATGATTTATTATATATTTAAAGTGCAGCATCCTAACTCTTTGAAACTTTTTTCATACAAATAACTATTCATTCTGATTAAACACAGTTCATTTCATAATTATACAAAACTCCACGAATGAAAGAAAATTAAAAAACAAATCTGATCTCACTCTGCTCTGCACTCTATGTGTGTGTTTGTGTGGTAAGTGGCTGAGTGTAAGGAGGTGGGATGGGTGGTAAGAGAAAGAGTCAGACAGGAGGAGAGACAGTTAGGGTTAGTCCAAAGGGTTACTGTGAATGCATGTGCCAACTGGGCACCGTTTTCCTGATGCTATCGGGATGGCGACTGCCAGACGGCGAGGGCCCGGTCAACGCTGCTTGCAGCTTTAATTTTTTTTTTTTTTTGTTTTTTTCAACCGTTGGGGCACTTTTGGGGGCCTTAACATACTCAAAAACTCTTGAAAATTTGCACACACGTTGGAATCTGCCGTCGTCCGGACGCCACAGAGGCTGGGACCCGGGCGTGGTTCAGGGCATCTACAGCGCCCCCTGGAACACAGTTTGAAAACTTGATGTACTGCGCACACATACTTGCACGTACTCATATGAAACTCGGTACACATATAGAACTCATCGAGCTGAACAACTTTTGTACTCTATGTCATGGGCTCCACGCAACAGGAAGTGAGATATTTAGGGCTGTTTAAAAAGCGCATGCTCTGGAATTTAACGTACTCCTCCCAGGAATTCCATGGGATTGTCACCAAACTCGGTCAGCATGATCACAAGACATTGGGGATGCTAAATTGCGAGGAGATTTTTGATATCTCGAACGGTTTGGCCGTGGCAAGGCGACAAAGTTATGGCGAGAAATGAGAAACAGGAAGTGTCTAATAACTGTTGCACACATTGCCTGATTCTGATGAAACGTCACCAGTTTGTTCCTTGTATGATGCCGATTCCATAAATGTGACTATTATGAGTTAAAGTTATAGCGCCACCAACTGGCAGCAGGAAACGTGTCATTTTCAAAATGCTTTGAAATCAGCCACTTAATTTTACTCGATTTTCTTTAAACTTCATCAAAATCATGTCAAAACACGGCCGATAAGAATATGTAAAGGGGTCGATGATAAATCAAATGCTGTTGCCATGGCAACGTGACAAACTTTAAAATTACATTCCTGTCTTTTCGAGGCAGATAACATGCTTAGAATTTCATGAAACTCAACACACACATCAATATTAATGATAGTTAGACACTGGCAAAAGGTCATAAATGGGCGTGGAGCAGGCACTCAATAGCGCCATCTTTTGACAAAAGTTGGGGGGTTAGTTTTTCCTACAGTCACCAAACTCTGTACATATATTGTTCTCATCAATCTGGACAACTTTCTAAATCAAACTCATTAGCTAAGACCAACAGAAAGCCGGCTATTTTGATTTGAAGGTGGATTTTTTTGAAAAATCAGGTAGTAAACAAATTCACACTACTCCTAAGAACAACCAGCTGTTCACACCAAACTTTTTTAACATGAAGAGAAGATTCTGAAGATGTTAAATTGCGAGCGGATTTTGGATATCTCGAACGGTGTTGACGTGGTGATTTTTTAAAGATATAGTAAAAAACATAACCCTAATTTTTTATATCTTTAAAGTGCAGCATCCAAACTCTTTAAAACTTTTTTCACACAGAGATCTAATCATTCTGAGCAAGTGCTGGAAATATAAATTTTACACAAGCTTCAATGAATTAAAGAAAATTAAAAAAATAACTCAGAAACCTGCTGTCACTCTGGTGAATGTCTCTACAGTATGTGTGTGCGTTCAGTCAGGCACAGAGAAGCTCATTATTGCAGGGGGGAGGGGTGAGAGGCAGAGAGGGTGACAGAGTAGAGATCCATCCTACAGACCATCTTTGAACAAAAAATGCACATATGTATTTTAATTACATAAATATGTCTGATCTTTGAGAGTCTGATATTTTGAGAAAATATAAAGGGTCACTTAGTCTTTCATTGTTCGTATTTTGCAGTTGTTGTTTTTTATTTATTTTTTACTTAACTGTACCATGAACTTGTCCTATTCAGTCACATAGCAAAAGATTAAAAAAAATACAACTTTTTAGCATGATCAATTTATCTTCATTGATAGACAATATTTACATAGTGTTATTTATTGAATATAAAATAATGAAAAATTATGACAAACTTTGACAACAAAACAAACGTTACTGTTAATTTCTTCAAAACATCTGAAAACCATAATTTTAAGATCAGTTATAAATATATATATCACCCCGTTAAAATACTCAACTTGATTTTGAAAGATATTTTGAAAGAATGAAGAGTTTATAGAGCACTTTATTGTGTATTGCTGTACACCCACATGAACTGTGTTCATGTTCATGTTAATTCACAGTACATAAACTTTATATGAATACTTTTTTTAGCTTAATATTAATTAACATTAATAAATGCTATTTATTTATTGGTCATGTTAACTAATATAGTTAATTTTAACAAATGAAACTGGATGGCAACATTTGATATGTTGTGTGTATGTGTCTGTGTGTTGATTTTAAAGTGTAACCCTTTCAATTCTGTAAACTTAAAATCCAAACTAGCAGAGGGTTACTGTGAATGCATGTGCCAACTGGGCACCGTCTTCCTTATTGATTCTTAGTTATGTAGCACTTAAGAGTGATGTCTTATAACAGGAGTCACCAGCAAAGCAATATCCACACAAAAATTGTACAGATAGGTAACGATGACATTTAAGCAGAAGTGGTGGATGTAAAGGAAGCAATAATAACATTTTGCTATCATCATGAATCATGTTCTTATCATCATTTGTAGCATACTGGTTCACAGTTGGCATTTATCTGAAGTCCTTGCATTGATTGCATTTAGTTAAATCAACATTATATTTGGTCAGTCTGATCTTGAAGCCTTAGAGATGTTAAATTGTGAAGATCTTGAGTTTTCATTAAAGGGCATGTCCGTGGTGGCCTGACAAAGTTTGATGTTTCTGCATAGACATAGAAGTTGTTATAACTTAGCCTGAAAATGTCTGATCTGCCACAAAATTCACAGGTTTGGTAAGAGTCCTGGCCTGAAGACACCTAAAGACCAATATTCAGATATTATCATAGCGCCACCTGTTGGCAGCAGGATATCTCATATATTTCACTAACTCAAACATACCAAGGTCAATCTGCACCAAACTTCATATGTTTGATAATAGTGCTGGCCTGAACACATCTACATGGCAATAATCAGTTATAGGCATAGCGCCACCAGCTGGCAGCGGCAAGTTTGGCACATTTAAGTGACTTTGACATATTTCTCCTACATTTACTGTATTAAAAGCATACTGCCCACCGTTTGCTGATTTCCTGAAGCCACCGGTCGGCGGTGAGCCCGGGTGCGAGGGCCCGTTCATCGCTGCTCGCAGCTTTAATTTTTTTTTTTTTTTTTTTTTTTCAACCGTTGGGGCACTTTTGGGGGCCTTAACATACTCAAAAACTCTTGAAAATTTGCACACACGTCGGAATCTGCGGCCATCAGGACGCCACAGAGGCTGGGACCCGGGCGTGGTTCAGGGCCTCTACAGCGCCCCCTGGAACACAGTTTGAAAACTTGATGTACTGCGCACACATACTTGCACGTACTGATATGAAACTCGGTACACATATAGATCTCACTGAGCCAAACAACTTTTGTACTCTATGTCATAGGCTCCACTCAACAGGAAGTGAGATATTTAGGGCTGTTTAAAAAGCGCATGCTCTGGAATTTAACGTACTCCTCCCAGGGTTTCCATAGGATTGTCACCAAACTCGGTCAGCATGATCTCAAGACATTGGGGACGCTAAATTGCGAGGGGATTTTTGATATCTCGAACGGTTTGGCCGTGGCAAGGCGACAAAGTTATGGCGAGAAATGAGAAACAGGAAGTGTCTAATTACTGTTGCACACATTGCCTGATTCTGATGAAACTTCACCAGTTTGTTCGTTGTATGATGCCGATTCCATAAATGTGACTATTATGAGTCAAAGTTATAGCGCCACCAACTGGCAGCAGGAAGCGTGTCATTTTCAAAATCCTTTGAAATCAGCCTCTTAATTTTACTTGATTATCTTCAAACTTCAACAAAATAATGTCAAAACACGGCTGATAAGAATATGTAAAGGGTTCGATGATAAATCAAATGCTGTTGCCATGGCAACGTGTCAAACTTTAAAATTAGATTCCTGTCTTTTCGAGGCAGATAACATGCTAAGAATTTCATGAAACTCAACACACACATCAATATTAATGATAGTTAGACACTGGCAAAAGGTCATAAATGGGCGTGGAGCAGGCACTCTATAGCGCCATCTTTTGACAAAAGTTGGGGGGTTAGTTTTTCCTACAGTCACCAAACTCTGTACATATATTGTTCTCATCAATCTGGACAGCTTTCTAAATCAAACTCATTAGCTAAGACCAACAGGAAGCAGGCTATTTTGATTTGAATGTGGATTTTTGGAAAAATCAGGCTGTAAACAAATTCACACTCCTTTTAAGAACAACAAGGTATTCACACCAAACTTTTTTAACATGAAGAGAAGATTCTGAAGATGTTAAATTGCGAGCGGATTTGGGATATCTTGAACGGTGTTGACGTGGTGATTTTTTAAAGATGTAGTAAAAAACATAACCGTAATTTTTTAATATCTTTAAAGTGCAGCATCCAAACTCTTTAAAACTTTTTTCACACAGAGATCTTATCATTCTGAGCAAGTGGTGTAAATATCAATTTTATACAAGCTTCTATGAATTAAAGAAAATTAAAAAAAGAAATTAGAAACCTACTGTCACTCTGCCTGTGCCTGTCTGTGTTCAGTCACCATTGAGTCACTGAAGAGTGACTGAAGGGGGGAGGGGTGTAAGGGAGAGAGACCAGTGGAACATGCTGTTTTGCTTAAAGGAGAACTCCGGTGTGATATTGACCTAAAGTGTATTGAATCATTATACCGAGTGTGAACGTACCTTGCATATTTCATCTCGGTTTGTGTCCAGCTGTCCGAAATCTGGGGTCAGTTAGCCGATGCTCACAACAGGTTGTCAATGAAAGTCAATCGGGCATCGAAGGAGCCATGTAAATAAATCACTGTTTTACACCATTCACGAGGCACAAAGTAGCTCCACACTTCATCGGTAGACTTCCTAGGGCCCTGACATTTAAAACGAGAAATTGAGAACTCAGAAAAAGCACCGGTAGTTTATTTACAAGAAGATTTATACAGACATCTTCCACCAGGAACAGAGCAGTCGCCGCCATCTTAAATGTAGTCACGATAAATCGAGTGTGGAGCACCAATGAATTTATCAGGTTATCAACGTATCAGGTTGTAGTTTCCTTCGTGCTCGACACTCGACTTATCGTGACTACATTTAAGATGGCGGCGACTGCTCTGTTCCTGGTGGAAGATGTCTGTATAAATCTTCTTGTAAATAAACTACCGGTGCTTTTTCTGAGTTCTCAATGTCTCGTTTTAAATGTCAGGGCCCTAGGAAGTCTACCGATGAAGTGTGGAGCTACTTTGTGCCTCGTAAATGGCGTAAAACAGTGATTTATTTACATGGCTCCTTCGATGCCCGATTGACTTTCATTGACAAGCTGTTGTGAGCATCGGCTAACTGACCCCAGATTTCTGACAGCTGGACACAAACCGAGATGAAATATGCAAGGTACGTTCACACTCGGTATAATGATTCAATACACTTTAGGTCAATATCACACCGGAGTTCTCCTTTAAGACCATCTTTGAGGAAGATGCACATTGCTGTAGCGTAATCGACATAAATATGTCTGATATTTTGAGAAAATATAAAGGGTCATTAAATCTTTCATTGTTTGTATTTTGCAGTTGTTGTTTTTTATTTATTTTTACTGAACTGTACCATGAACTTGTCCTATTCAGTCACATAGCAAAAGATTAAGAAAAATACAACTTTTAAGCATGAGTGATTTATCTTCATTGTAGACAATATTTTCATAGTGTTATTTATTGAATATAAAATTATAATAATTAAAAATTTCAAGACAAACTTTGACAACAAAACAAACTTTGCTGTTATCTGTTCAAAACATCCGAAAACCATCATTTGAAGATCAGTTATATATATATCGCCCCATTAAAACACTCAACTTGATTTTTAAAGATATTTTGAAAGAATTAAGCGTTTATAGAGCACTTTATTGTGTATTGCTGTACACCCACATGAACTGTGTTCATGTTCATGTTAATTCACAGTACATAAACTAAAAGATACTAATTTACCTTTAAACAATATATGAATACTTTTTTTTTTTAGCTTAATATTAATTAACATTAATAAATGCTATTTAATTATTGTTCATGTTAACTAATATAGTTAATGTTAACAAATGAAACTGGATGGCAACATTTTATATATTGTGTGTATGTGTCTCTGTGTTGATTTTAAAGTGTAACCCTTTCAATTCAGTAAACAGTAAAAGTTCAGTAAATTCAGTAAAAGTTTTCCTAATTGATTCTTAGTTATGTAGCGCTTAAGAGTGATGTCTTATAACAGGAGTCACCAGCAAAGCAATATCCACATACAAATTGTACAGATAGGTAACGATTTAAGCAGAAGTGGTGAATGTAATGCAAGCAATAATAAAATTTTGTTATCATCATGAATTACATGTTCTTATCATCATCATCATCAGAATATAGGGAAAATGTTCACATTTGGTTCACAGTTGGCATTATCTGAAGTCCTTGCAGGGGATTAGGTTTATAGCAAACTCCTCCTAGACATTTAATGAAATCAACATTATATTTGGTCAGTCTGATCTAGAGGCCTTAGAGATGTTAAATTGTGAAGATCTTGAGTTTCAGTAAAGGGCGTGTCCGTGGCGGCCTGACAAAGTTTGATGTTTCGCCATGGACATAGGTGAAATAACTCAGCCATAAAATGTCTGATCTGCCTCAAACTTCAGAGGTTTGGTAAGAGTCCTGGCCTGAAGACACCTAAAGGCCAATATTCAGATATTATCATAGCGCCACCTGTTGACACCAGGATATATCATATCTTTCACTAACTCAAACATACCAAGGTCAATCTGCACCAAACTTCATATGTTTGATAATAGTGCTGGCCTGAACACAGCTACATGCCAATAATCATTTATAGGCATAGCGCCACCAGCTGCCAATGGGAAGTTTGGCACATTTAAATGACTTATGACATATTTCTCATATATTTACTGTATTAAAAGCATACTGCCCACCGTTTGCTGTTTTCCTAAAGCCACCGGTCGGCGGTGAGCCCGGGTGCGAGGGCCCGTTCATCGCTGCTTGCAGCTTTAATTAGGGCCCGAGCCCAAAAGGGCGAAGGCCCTATTGTTCTTCTAAGGGTTCTTATTTTTTTTTATTTTTTTTTATTTTTTTTACACCTTCCGGGCACTTTTGGGGGCCTTAACATACTCAAAAACTCTTGAAAATTTGCACACACGTCGGAATCTGCGGCCATCAGGACGCCACAGAGGCTGGGACCCGGGCGTGGTTCAGGGCCTCTACAGCGCCCCCTGGAACACAGTTTGAAAACTTGATGTACTGCGCACACATACTTGCACATATTGATATGAAACTCGGTACACATATAGATCTCACTGAGCCAAACAACTTTTGTACTCTATGTCATAGGCTCCACCTGACAGGAAGTGAGATATTTAGGGCTGTTTAAAAAGCGCATGCTCTGGAATTTAACGTACTCCTCCCAGGAATTCCATGGGATTGTCACCAAACTCGGTCAGCATGATCTCAAGACATTGGGGACGCTAAATTGCGAGGAGATTTTTGATATCTCGAACGGTTTGGCCGTGGCAAGGCGTCAAAGTTATGGCGAGAAATGAGAAACAGGAAGTGTCTAATAACTGTTGACCACATTGCCTGATTCTGATGAAACTTCACCAGTTTGTTCGTTGTATGATGCCGATTCCATAAATGTGACTATTATGAGTCAAAGTTATAGCGCCACCAACTGGCAGCAGGAAGTGTGTCATTTTCAAAATGCTTTGAAATCAGCCACTTAATTTTACTCGATTTTCTTTAAACTTCATCAAAATCATGTCAAAACACGGCCGATAAGAATATGTAAAGGGGTCGATGATAAATCGAATGCTGTTGCCATGGCAACATGTCAAACTTTAAAATTAGATTCCTGTCTTTTCGAGGCAGTTAACATGCTTAGAATTTCATGAAACTCAACACACACATCAATATTAATGATAGTTAGACACTGGCAAAAGGTCATAAATGGGCGTGGAGCAGGCACTCTATAGCGCCATCTTTTGACAAAAGTTGGGGGGTTAGTTTTTCCTACAGTCACCAAACTCTGTACATATATTAATCTCATCAATTTGGACAACTTTCTAAATCAAACTCATTAGCTGAGACCAACAGGAAGCCGGCTATTTTGATTTGAATGTGGATTTTTGGAAAAATCAGGCTGTAAACAAATGCACACTACTTCTAAGAACAACCAGCTGCTCACACCAAACTTTTTTAACATGAAGAGAATATTCTGAAGATGTTAAATTGCGAGCGGATTTTGGATATCTTGAACGGTGTGGACGTGGTGATTTTTTAAAGATATAGTAAAAAATATTTTTATATCTTTAAAGTGCAGCATCCAAACTCTTTAAAACTTTTTTCACACAGAGATCTAATCATTCTGAGCAAGTGCTGCAAATAAAAAATGTATACAAGCTTCTATGAATTAAAGAAAATTTTAAAAAGAACTCAGAAACCTGCTGTCACTCTGGTGAATGTCTCTACAGTATGTGTGTGCGTTCAGTCAGGCACAGAGAAGCTCATTATTGCAGGGGGGAGGGGTGAGAGGCAGAGAGGGAGACAGGGGTAGAAAGTGAAACATGCTATCTTGCTTATAGACCATCTTTGAGAAATGCACACATATATATATAGTGTAATCGAAATAAATACGTCTGATCTTTGAGAGTCTGATATTTTGAGAAAATATAAAGGGTCACTAAGTCTTTCATTGTTTGTATTTTGCAGTTGTTCTTTTTTTATTTTTTTTATTTTTTTACTGAACTATACCATGAACTTGTCCTATTCAGTCACATAGCAAAAGATTAAGAAAAATTAAACTTTTAGCATTAGCGATTTATCTTCATTGATAGACATTTATTTTCATAGTGTTATTTATTGAATATAAAATTTAAATTAACAATTTCAAGACAAACTTGGACAACAAAACAAGCTTTGCTGTTATCTGTTCAAAACATCTGAAAATTATAAAATTTTAAGATGAGTT